>NW_009947405.1:0-253 GCF_000696875.1 Nestor notabilis
AAAGAGTGTCGTGTGCTTCCTGAGCACAAAAGCATCAGCCCTGTGAGAGGTGCTAAGACATGGAGAAAATATTTCTGCCCTGCAGAAAGAAACTCCTTATGAGACCTCTTGCCAGCAATGCCAAATTCAGTTTTCACTTCTCTATGCACTTACAAACCATGCCACAGAAACACCAAAATGTGCATTCCTACCCAGTGACAGAAAAGGAGAAGGATGGAGAGTGAACAATCACATGAACATCATCTAGCTGCTC
>NW_009947406.1:0-253 GCF_000696875.1 Nestor notabilis
GCTCGAGTGGAGCTGGCCAAAGGGCTGTGCCCATGCACAGTGTCGCTGTGAACCGAGGTGTCTGTTCCCTGGCACCAGTCAGCTCTGTAGGTGATGGAGCTCTCGAATGCCCTGGCGTTGGAAGGCCGAGCTAAATCTCCCTGGGAAGAAGGGAAGCCTGAGCACCAGAGGTTGGCCTGGAAGGTGACTGGTAGGAGAGGGTGGCTGAGGACGCTCTAAAGGCAGGAGTTGAAGGAGGCAGCCTGGGAAGCTC
>NW_009947407.1:0-253 GCF_000696875.1 Nestor notabilis
TCCTTGAATATTAACCAGCTTTCCTGGGCCCCTCTTCCCTCCAGGGGTTTATAGCATGGTGCTCTAGCAAGCAGAGCCTTGAAGAGGCTGAAGTCCACTCTTCTGAAGCCCAGGGCAGCAAGTTTGTTGTGCACCCTCCTCACCACCCGATGGATCTTGAACTCCATTTCATGGGCAATGCAGCCAAAGCTGTCCTTGAGCTTCACATTTCCCACCAGCCCCATCCTAATGAGAGCAAGGTCCAGCATAGCAC
>NW_009947408.1:0-253 GCF_000696875.1 Nestor notabilis
CATTTACCTTTTTATCATTACTCAGTTCCAGTGCTCTTGTAAGAGCTATTAGCTCTGCTTTTTGAGCCGATGTCCCAGGTGATAACGCTTTTGCTTCAATTACTTCTTGTTGCATTGTTACAGCATATCCTGCATACTGTGTCCCATTTTCCACAAAGCTGCTTCCGTCTGTGAAAAGTTCCCAGTCGGGTTGTTCAAGAGGTACATCTTTCAGGTCCATTCTGGTTGCATGTGTATGCTCAATGACCTCTAT
>NW_009947409.1:0-253 GCF_000696875.1 Nestor notabilis
AGTAGGGGCAGTTGGTAAATCTGGGAAGAGCATTTAAAAACTGAAGAAAGAGAAGTGTTGCTTTATTTATCAGGTATTTAACTTCTGGAACTTGCTGCCCTGAGGCACCATGGAAGCACACTGCACTTGAAGATTCAAAACAAGATTAGAGAGTCATGAACAGGAGTCCTCCAACTTGAAATGGATGGAAATAGCTATGGATGTACCCTCTGACACCCCTAATAGAAGAACTGGAGATGCTAGAGGACAGGCG
>NW_009947410.1:0-253 GCF_000696875.1 Nestor notabilis
CTGAACACTTCCATGGATGGGGTATCCCACAACTTCTTTAGGCAATCTGTTGCAGTGTCCCACCACCTTTGTTGCAAAAAATGTCTTCATGTCCAATCTAAATGTATCCTCATTCAGTTTAAAACCTTTGCCCTTTGTCTTGTCACTGCAGGCCTTGGTAAAAAGTGTCTGTCTTTCTATTTTGAAAGGCTGCAGAAAGGTTTCCCTAGATCCTGTTCTTCCCCAGGCTGAACAACCCCAATTCTCTCAGCCT
>NW_009947411.1:0-253 GCF_000696875.1 Nestor notabilis
TAACTAATTTAATACCCTTGTATGATAAGGTCACCCACCTCCCAGATGAGGGTAAGGCAGTGGATGTAGCTTTTCTGGATTTTAGCAAGGTCTTTGATACTGTACCTCACAACATCCATCTAGCTGTGGGATGAGCAGGTTTACAATGTGATGGATGGAGAACAGCTGAAGAGCAGAGCTCAATGGGTTGTAGTAAATGGGGCTACTTCAAGCAGGCAGCCAGTCACCAGCCGTGTTCCTCAGGGTTCAATTC
>NW_009947412.1:0-253 GCF_000696875.1 Nestor notabilis
CTTTAACCATTTTATTATTTTCTTTCATATGACGCTCCTAGGGCAAAACACTATCAACATGTTTTATGACCTAGTGTGATACAAGGGTTGCAAACAGACAGTGGGTAATTTTAACTGCAGTGAGCCATTTTCCACCTTGAATATTTAGCTGATGTGATTAATACATAGCTATTTTAGATAGCTATAAAAGTACAGTTTGCTTTTGTTCCCATTTAACTTCAACCATCCATTGTTTCAGCTGGTGCAAGAACTA
>NW_009947413.1:0-254 GCF_000696875.1 Nestor notabilis
GGTGTTGGTGAAACCAGAACGGGAGCACAGCCCCCCCAGAGCTCCCCATACCCCCAACCTGGTCGCAGATGAGGTCCCACTTCTTCTCATTGTCGTACTGCCGCAGGAGCCGGGCTTTGTCCGGGGGCAGGTTCATGGAGCTCTGAGGGGCAGAGGAGGGAATGTCACTCTTGGGAGACACGGGGATGCTGCCACCCACTGAGGACACAGCCAGGGACCCTGGCAGTGGGATGCACACGGGGACAGCAGTGTGG
>NW_009947414.1:0-253 GCF_000696875.1 Nestor notabilis
TGTGTCTGTGCACACACATGTGGGGTGAGTGCAGTGGCTGGCGTCAGAGGGTGGACGGGAGCCCCACGTCCGTGGTGCAGTGACCACAGTGGGTGTAGGTGTGCGAGTGAGTGTGCAAGAGCCATCGAAGACCATGCCGGACGGGGCGCTGGGCTGGTGACATGAGTGGGAGCCAGTGGGGGTCTCTAAGGATGAACACAAGGGGTTTAGCTTTGGGGACAGGGGAGTCCCAGCCTGCTCTGTGTGCACGTGC
>NW_009947415.1:0-254 GCF_000696875.1 Nestor notabilis
GTTTTGGTCCCTGCTATGCAAAAAAGATGTGAACAGGTTGGAGAGTGTCTGGAGAAGGGCCATAAAATGGTAATAGGACTGGGAAGCCGTATGAGGAAAGGCTGGGAGACCTGGGTTTGTTCATCCTTTAGGAGAGAAGGCTCAGGGAAGACCTTATCACTGTGGTCCAGTATTTAAAGAGTGGCTACAAAGAAGAGGAAGGCTCCTTTCTTACGAGGAGTTGCATGGAAAAGACAAGGGGTAATGGGCACAAG
>NW_009947416.1:0-253 GCF_000696875.1 Nestor notabilis
TGGCTGTGCCCACATCTTCCTGAACAGAAAGGTATAAACCCTGGCAATTTTCCTACCCGGTTTTCTTCAGGACTGTAGTTCATTAACTACAAGAAACACAGTTTCATTAATGTGCATCAACCACTGACTTTCCCATTACCACTGCTGTCTCCAATCAAAGAAGCATTTATGGAAAACAAGGGCAGAGGGAACAACACGCTTTGGCAGCTTTAACATTATCTGCCTAAAGCTTTGTACCCTCTGTCTTATATTT
>NW_009947417.1:0-253 GCF_000696875.1 Nestor notabilis
AGCTCCCTTCCAACCCAAACCAGGCTGGGATAATATGGTTCTTATGCTCATACGTTGTAATTTGATTTACTGCAGAGGTTTTTAGTGCAAGACAACTAACAAAGAAGTTAAAAGTCTAGAACCAGTATTTGAGGGTTTTTTGAAGCAGCTAGCAAACGTGAACAATCCCAGATCAGGAGGGGATATATGTTATGAGATTCTGAGCTCAGAACATCTCCCTTTGGCTTTTTTTTTTTTGTTTAAAAAAAAAAAA
>NW_009947418.1:0-254 GCF_000696875.1 Nestor notabilis
CATCACCAAGACCCACACGTGCCACTTGCAGCTTAGTGGGATGGGGCTGGGGTGGAGAAACCCATTGTTACAACTCCTACCATCCTACCTGGGGCTCTCTGTAGCCAGGGCTCTGGGATATTTTGGCAAATGGGTGCTGGATACTGCAGAGGGGAAGCATGTGGAGGGTTGTGGGCTATGGTAGACAGGATCGAGCCCTGCTAACCCCTGCCATCCTCTTGCAGGAGAGCATTCCCTTTGCTGTCATTGGCAGC
>NW_009947419.1:0-254 GCF_000696875.1 Nestor notabilis
GCTGCTGAGCCATGTGGGGGAAGGGATGTGGCACTCCTGAACACCCCCAGCACCAAGTCAGGATCCCCTGGACATCAGAGCTCCAGCACCATGGGCACCCCTGGCACCCTAGCATCCCAGGACCTGGCCACCCATCTGCACCCCCACCTCCAGCACCCTGGACATCCCAGTACTCCCACTACACTCCTCAGTACCCTGGGTACCCCAATACCCCATGTCTAGGTTTGCAGCACCCTGGACACCTTCATACCCGC
>NW_009947420.1:0-254 GCF_000696875.1 Nestor notabilis
GGGTCATTTCATGCTCAGGTCTCTCCCTGTCCGTTCGCTGTGTGTTGGAGCATCTCTCAGAGCCACTCATGCCCCTCCCCCATCACCACCCTGTCATACAGCAGCCCTGTGCTGAGCCCCGCCACTGCCTCAGTTTCCTCTTCCTCAGCAGACCCTGCCCCCTGTTCACTCTGAAACCTAATGATGGACAGGGTTGACGTGTGAGAGCTTGTGCTGGTGACTGCCAGCCTGAAGAGCCTGAAGCCACCGCAGGG
>NW_009947421.1:0-254 GCF_000696875.1 Nestor notabilis
TTAGCAGTAACATCTGCCAGCTCCCTCAGCATCCCATAGGGGCCCATGGATTTGTGGGTGTTAAGTTTGCCTAAATGATCGCTAACCCAATCCTCCTTGACCAAGAGAAGGTCTTCCTTTCTCTAGACTTTATCTCTTGCCTCCAGGATCTGGGATTCCCGAGGACTGGTCTTGGCAGTAAAGTTAAAAGCAAAGGTGGCATTCAGTAACACCCTCTTCTCTGTATACTTCATCACCAGGGCACCCACCTCATT
>NW_009947422.1:0-254 GCF_000696875.1 Nestor notabilis
CTGCTCTGATGAACATGAATTCCCCTCTACCAAAACCAGTAAATCAGGGTGATCCTGCCCCTGATGAAGAACAACAGAATACTGGAAGGAGAAGATCCTTTAGGAAAACTTCTTGAGGTTTCTGTAGGTCAAATCCCGGTTTCTTGAGTTCTGTTTGGAGTGAAGCTCCATGTATGTTAATATGTGTGTGCAGATGGTTCACCTGGCTTGTGGTGCTGCTAACAGACAGACACGTGAAACCCAAAAACAACGAA
>NW_009947423.1:0-254 GCF_000696875.1 Nestor notabilis
ACCCATCCACAGCATGGAGCTTAACACTTGCCATTCCACTCCCACCCGTGCTGCAGCCAAGGATGGTGTTTTGGGGAGAGAAGGTTGATTGCAATCACTGGATTTGCCTCGGAGAGCAAATTCACATTTGGGAGTTGCAGACTATTGAGTTCAGAGATCCCTGGGTTGCAGAGGGTCCATGAGGCTGAGAAAGGTGTCAGCACTCAGTACCGGGGACTGCACTGAGCAGTAGCACTGAAGAGCTGCAGGTGACA
>NW_009947424.1:0-254 GCF_000696875.1 Nestor notabilis
GGATGTTGGGGTCCCATGGGGTGTCAGGGTCCCATAGGGTGCTGTGGTCCCATACAATGTTGGGGTTCCCTGGGGCATTGGGGACCCAAAGGATGTCGGGGTCCCATAGGGTGATGTGGTCCCAGGGGATGTCAGGGTCCCATAAGGTGTTGGGCTCCCAGGGGATGTGGGGGTCCCATAGGATGTGGGGGTCCCCTGTGGTGTTGGGGTGCTGTAGGCTGCTGAGGTCCTGTAGGATGTTGGGGTCCCATATG
>NW_009947425.1:0-254 GCF_000696875.1 Nestor notabilis
CTGCCCGCGCCCTCAATTATAGATGGTGCTGGGCCGAAAGGTGATCCCGGCGCCGGGAACATGAGCCGGGACCCGGGATCGGGTGAGCTCTGCCGTGCACAATGGGCCCCAGCTGCAGCGAGGGGCTCAGGGCCAGCACCCCCAGCTCCACACCCCAAACCCCTGGGATTAGGCCAGGAGCAGCTCCAAAGCCAGCTCCAAGTGCTAACATGCTGAGCCCAGAATGGACCCCGGCTCCACCGCACCCTTCGCGG
>NW_009947426.1:0-254 GCF_000696875.1 Nestor notabilis
AAGGTGTTGGTTGTGGACCAACACGAAGAGGAATCGGAGGTTTTGCACTCCATGGGAGGTCAGGGACCTGGGTAGAGATGGGCAGAAAACAGGTCTCATCCTGTTCCACACGTGACAAACAAGGGGGAAGAGGTTGCCTGAACCCAGCTAGACATTTCTAGGGCAGCAAGAAAGGTTGCTTTGCCCTGCTCGTTACTGGAAAGCAGGAATTGCTATTACTCATCAGCAGGGACCCCAAGGCAAAAACCTGATGA
>NW_009947427.1:0-254 GCF_000696875.1 Nestor notabilis
AATGAAATCCACCATTCCCTCCTCCACTGCCCTCTCAACTGTGTTGCTGAAGCACTGAAAGCATCAGCTTTGTGTGCTAACGTTACTGGGGACATACCTGTGCCTTTGAAGAGTCTTTCAAGGAGTGGCAGCTTGCCTCTTCCGCTGAAGACATCTGCCTGATCGATCAGAGCTTCTTTCACAACATCATAGCCATACAGCACCACAATCTTTTGTGGGCCTACATGTATTGTGAAGACAGGACCATACTTCTC
>NW_009947428.1:0-254 GCF_000696875.1 Nestor notabilis
TCTTCAGTTGTAGGTGCTTTATTCTGAGTGTCCCTCTCAAAGGAGCTTGAGGTCATTCTCATCATGGAGGGTTGGCTCTTGGAAGAGTTACTGTGCCTCTATTTGCTACAAGTTTGTTGTCCCTTTCTGCCTGGAAATCATGTTGAGGTCTCTTGTTTTATGGATTTCTGGGTATGTGGCAGTCCCCACTGTGCTGTAGAGTGACTGGGTATACACAGAACTTCACAAGTCAACATGCAATAACTTAAACAGTC
>NW_009947429.1:0-254 GCF_000696875.1 Nestor notabilis
TGGTTTGCTGATAATGTTTATGGTTATGGAGGATAGGGTTATGGTTGTGAGGGTTAGAGGTTATTTGGGGTAGAAATTAGTGTTAAGGCGTGGGGTGACCTTGGGTTTATGTGTATATGTGTGAGGGGTTAGGGAGAGGTTTAGGGTGGGGTTAGTTAATTGGTGTGTGTATATGTCTGGATGTAAATATCATCCTGGGTGGAGTTATTGTTGGGAAATTACACCCATGGGTGTGTTTTTCCTTTATTTATCTA
>NW_009947430.1:0-254 GCF_000696875.1 Nestor notabilis
GGTCCCCAACAACCTCTCTTTTTTTGGGGAGATTTTAGGTTAAACCATTCGAGTGATTCAATCAAATGTGATCCGGAAACTGCGCTCTTGCTCCTTGCGGCGGCTCTCACAGACCTTTGTCACCTCTTCTACCTTCCTCTGCAACACGGCTGTGGGAGAAACAAGAGATTAACCTTAGAATCACCCTGAACCACGACCCTGCAGAGTTTGGCCTGAAGAAGGAGAAAGAAAAACATTGTCATTTTGGCAGTCAC
>NW_009947431.1:0-255 GCF_000696875.1 Nestor notabilis
ACTCTCACCTGAGTTCTGGTCAATCCACTGCAATGAATCCATGTGTGCATTCAAGATCTTACAGATCTGCTGAAGCTGAGCAGAAAGAGGAGGTACAAGTCAGTTCTTACTCTACAGAAAAACTAAGAGCAGTAAAAGACACACACTCCCTGTCCCTGCCTTTGGAGCACCATGCAGCCCAGTTTCGCATGTGTACAGCTCTGCTTACTTAGCAACCACTGCCCCAGGGAAGCCTGTGCAGCACCTGAGCTGCTT
>NW_009947432.1:0-255 GCF_000696875.1 Nestor notabilis
CTCCACCGGCTTCATGAAACGGCCCGATGTTTGTTTTTCCAGTTTCCCTAAATCGCCCGAAAGAGGAAAGGAGAGCACATTTCTGCGTCACGGCCACCCCGGGCCGGGCTGGTCCAGGCGGAGTGGGGCGGGCCCCACACCCCTTCCCCGGGAATTCTGGCGCCGGGGGGAAAACGGTGAAGGCAAAGTTCAAGCTCCAACCAGGGCAGCGGCTCCCACCCCCGGCAATGCCCGTCACACCCACCGGCGGCCCCG
>NW_009947433.1:0-255 GCF_000696875.1 Nestor notabilis
GCTGGTGGTCGTTCTTCCCACGATCTGCTGCCAGTGCCAGTGCAGAGGGTTCATGGGTTGGTTTCCTGCCTGTGACCGTTCTGCATCGCAGCTTCTTATTCTGCCCCAGGAATGGCTGTGCTTGGCTGCAGGGAGGATACCATGTGAGAACAGGTGCACGCACCCAGCCCCAGGAATCCCCATCCTCCTCAGGTGAACCCCTCGTCACACCTCAGGCCCCGCGTTCTCTGAGCCATTCCCATGTTGCAGTGGCGC
>NW_009947434.1:0-255 GCF_000696875.1 Nestor notabilis
AAACCAGCCTGAAACAGCCCAAAACCAGCCCAAAGCAGCCCCAAAACAGCCCAAAAACACCCCAAAAAAGCCCGAAACACCCCAAAACCATCCCAAAACACCCCAAAACCACGCCAAAACACCCCAAAAATCCCACAAAACCACCCTAAACCCACCCCAGAACACCCAAAACCAAGACAACACCCCAAATCACCCCTAAAACCACCCCAAAATCAACACAGCACCCCCAAAACTGCCTCAAACCCACCCCAAAAC
>NW_009947435.1:0-255 GCF_000696875.1 Nestor notabilis
AGCATGCACAGAAGTAGTAGAATTAGGATGAATGTTTTTGGAACAGTACAGATAAATCCTCATAAATGTAGTACAACAGCTCTGGAAATGCACAGTGCTGAAATGTAATGAAGCTGAACTCTGTAGAGAGTTTGGTATTCTCAGTACCATGCCTCTCCTAATGAACTCATTTAGATCAGAAAATGGATTTAATATTTTATTGGAATTAACCTGAGCCAGTAAAGAGGATTACAATTTCTTTCTATGGTGATATTA
>NW_009947436.1:0-255 GCF_000696875.1 Nestor notabilis
CGAGTTAAAGAAATTAAAGATACTGCTCCATGCTTTCAGTACATGGAAACCTCTTCATATAGTTATTTACTTAGGAAAAGAAGTTGCTTAAGCAATATTTAGGGCAAAGAAGGTCTTGGGGCAAAAAGTTATTCTTGATGTCCAGTTGAAAGCATCTGTGTACATAATGAAGTTGGACTTCCCCTTTTCATCACCACGGTCACCCAGGTGAGGTTAGCACTGCAGTTAGCTCTCACAGTCCTGGCCATAAACATC
>NW_009947437.1:0-255 GCF_000696875.1 Nestor notabilis
GGTTTGTGTGGCAAGGTTTTGGTAGCAGGGACCTACAGGGGTGGCTTCCGTGAGAAGCTGCTTAGAAGCTTCCCTCATGTCTGGTAGAGCCAATACCAGCCAGCTCCAAGACAGTCCCCCTGCTGGTCCATCAGCAATGGTGGTAGCGCCTCTAGAATAACATATTTAAGAAGGAGGGGGAAAAAGCACAACAGTAATTGCAGCTGGAGAGAGAAGAATGTGAAAGCAACAGCTCTGCAGACACCAAGGTCAGTG
>NW_009947438.1:0-255 GCF_000696875.1 Nestor notabilis
CAGCCCTGTACCCATGGTCCTTTACAGAAAAGTTTCTCCTTTCCTGTTTCACAGGTATGCGTGCCTGTTTACGTCAACCAATCAAATAAACGGAAACTATCTGAGAACCCAAACTGCAACTCTGCTCACAGAATCCAAAACCAATTAGTTAATAATTAAGCACGATTTCTCAGTTATGCAAGTAGTTTCCTTTCTGTAAGAATGATTTCACCAATAGAGCCTTTTCTGAAATATGAAGACTTAAAGCTTGTCTAC
>NW_009947439.1:0-255 GCF_000696875.1 Nestor notabilis
TGGGACATCTTCCTGGTTCAATTAAGAGCAATGTACTGCATCCTTCTCACCTTTCCCTGACACTGGCAACTTCATCCACAGATACAAGCATCCTCTCCCTTTGTGCTGGAGAAGGGGTATGGACTGTTGGAGGAGTTGGCTTTCAGAGGCTGAAAACCCTGGCTGCCCTTACAGTGAGAGATCAGAAATGAGGATCCTGTTCTTTAGCAGCATCTCAAATCCTGTCTGGATTTGTTGGCTAGAAATCTGCTGAAC
>NW_009947440.1:0-255 GCF_000696875.1 Nestor notabilis
CTGAACTTCCTTTGAAAATGCTGTAGCAACTTATCACCAATGTGCCACATGATGCTGTCAAATCATACTGGGAACAATTCATTATTAAATTCACTCCTTTACTAAAGGCTCAAGAACTTTGTGCAGAACTTCAGTTAAAACCCTGAAATCCATTATCAGTTTAACTACTTCACTAAGGCAAGAGATTTGAATCCTATCTCTTTGCCCAGGTCCTTCCATTTCTATTCCTAACAAGAATCAACCTGCTTTTGGGTG
>NW_009947441.1:0-255 GCF_000696875.1 Nestor notabilis
GGTTAGAGTTTAGGATTCAGGGTTTTTTTGGGGTTAGTATTAGTTATACAGTTCGGGTAAGGGTTAGGTTTAGGTATTAAATTTTGGTTTAGGGTTAGTGTATGGGGTTATGGTGAGGGATTAGGGATAGGATTAGAGTTACGGGTTAGTGTTAGGATTAGGATTTAGGTTAGTGTTAGGGTTTAGGCTTTGGTTTAGGGTTAGTGTTTAGGGTTATGCTTCGGTGTTAAGTGTTAGTGTTAAGATGAGGTGTTA
>NW_009947442.1:0-255 GCF_000696875.1 Nestor notabilis
CAATTCACATTCAACTTAATATCAGGTAGTGATTGTTCTTTAAGAATAAGTACAGAGAAAATGTCGGCCCTTGCTGATACTGTTTTATGAATGTTACACATAGAAAATTCCATCTCCCTTAGTACCTATTTAAATGCAAATATTGTAATTTTTGCATCATACACCTGTTACACTCATGCAAACACAAAAAGATATTGATACACATTTTCATCACTTTTGTATGCCTGTCTTAGCAAAATGCTCTTGAATATGGAA
>NW_009947443.1:0-255 GCF_000696875.1 Nestor notabilis
GGTTTGCCTAAGAAACCTTTCCTGATTATGCTGAAATCTTTTATGACAGCTTATCAAAGTATTCCAATAAGGCTACTGCATAAGGACCACATAGTTTAAAAACAAAGCCACATATAAGATGCAGCTATATGAGTTGCTGTTCAGATGTATAGCATTGTTTGGCTCCCATAATCACCTCTGTTTGTGGTCTTCCCTTTATAGAGGAAACAGGAAAACTCGGCTGTTGATGAAAGCAGAATATCAAAAAAGAAGGCA
>NW_009947444.1:0-255 GCF_000696875.1 Nestor notabilis
GGGGGGAGCTCGGTGGGTTCATGCTCATGGCAAGGAGCCGTTGTTGGTGCACAAAGAGCAGGGATTGCTCCGGAGAGGATGGGAATGGTGCTCCCGGCGTGCCAAGGGGATCCCTCCTCACTGTTAAACCCTCCTGCTGCCCCCCTGCCCCAGATAAAGCCAGAGCCTCCAAACCTCTGCTTCCTCCTCAAAAGCAGAAGTTTGTCTCCGGAGCATCGCGCTCTCTTTCTGACCATCGGGTCACAATATGCTTGG
>NW_009947445.1:0-255 GCF_000696875.1 Nestor notabilis
GGCGAGCCCGGGAGGAATGGGAGGCTGTGGAAGAGATCCAGTCAGGTACAGCTGGTGCTGGGATAAGGGGGTGATGGGGAAGGTCCGGGAGGTGTTATTTGGGAGAGGGAGGAGGTCGGGAAAGAACTGAGTGTCTGGAAGGGCAGGGAGACTCCCCAGGTCCTCACCCTCCTGCTGGGAGCAACTGGGAATCATGGGGTCACTGAGGCTGGAAGAGACCTTTGAGCTCATCAGGTCCAACCATTCCCAGCAGTG
>NW_009947446.1:0-255 GCF_000696875.1 Nestor notabilis
TGCACTTCACTGCACTGCTCTCTTTGTGAAACTTGACTGTGGTCTGAATCGATCCAGTCTGAATTATGTCAATAACAAGAGAGTTTTGCCTCCAGACCTTTGGAGGATTGTCACATCTTCCTTGAAACCAATTACTGCCAAACCTGTGATTTTACTTCGGAAGAAACAGTGCATTCATCATTTCCCATCGGCTAAATGTCAAATGAGCTGTTCAGCAAAAGGTACTCTGAAAAGACAGAATCCAGTGTCACAAAA
>NW_009947447.1:0-254 GCF_000696875.1 Nestor notabilis
ACTAATATAGAGGTGATCCCCCATCCTCATCTTCCTGGCCTGTCCTTAAGGAAGAGCCTGTGTCCTTCCATACCAGCTCTCCAGTCAGAGCAGGAGTCCCAACACATCTCCTTGATGCCAATGAGGTCGCAGCCCTTCAGGCATGCACAGCCTCTAACTTGTTCCCCATGCTACAGGCATTGGCATATAGGCATTTCAGTTGGGCCCCAATAATGCCGGCTTATCCCTGCTCCCGGAGGGATGGGGAGGAGAAT
>NW_009947448.1:0-253 GCF_000696875.1 Nestor notabilis
GACTGCTGTAGCTGAACCCAGGACAAGTGAAATAATTTCATACAGGCAATTAGTTTTGTGGGGCTTAATTTTATAAGAATATATAACTGTAGATGTAGTTTTATAGTATGAAAAGTTGAGAGTAAATGGTAGATCTCTGGTTAAATATCTCTTGTCTTGGAACATTTACCATTAAACAGGAATAAGGTGCATGTATAATTTTCAGGGTTTTTTTCCTGATTTCACTAAGCCATTTCCATTTAAGTGATCACTT
>NW_009947449.1:0-255 GCF_000696875.1 Nestor notabilis
ATATGAATAGTCCAGTGGAGCTCAGGGACCCGCTGCCAGTGCCTGCTCCAGCTCAGCCCATGGGGGTCTGTGTCCTGAGCTGGGGGTAGCTGGTCCCAGCGCTCAGCCCGTGCCCCCCACCCGCAGATCTTCCACATGACGTACGACCTGGCCAGCGCCGTGATGAGGATCATCAACCTCATCGGCATGATGCTGCTGCTGTGCCACTGGGACGGCTGCCTCCAGTTCCTGGTGCCCATGCTGCAGGACTTCCCC
>NW_009947450.1:0-255 GCF_000696875.1 Nestor notabilis
GCAAAGGTGTAGTGCTTAGTTGCTGGCTGGGATTAAATGACGATAGGGACTGGATGCCTTCTTTGACCAAGTCTCTGCTGACAAGGTCTCCCAAGCCTCTGTGTTCAATGTGAGGCTGAAGGAGGAGGAGATCACATATCGACAGCAGCCTCATGAAACCCCAGAAGGACAAATGCCAGTTTCTGCCCCTGCAATGACACAGGCTGGGGCTGCCTGGCTGCTGCCGTGTGCCCTGGCAGCAAGGGAGGACAGCAG
>NW_009947451.1:0-255 GCF_000696875.1 Nestor notabilis
AATGCGGCGGCGTCGCCTTTCAGACGCTCCCAGGAGCAACCTGAGGGATTAAATTCCCACCCGCTATTCCCAGAGTGTCCTTTGCCCCGAGGGTGAAGGCTCCGGGGTCGCTCCATGGGGGGAATTGGGAGCGTCGAGGTGGATTTAGCCCTAATATCCAGCGGGAGCCGGGTCCTTCCCAGCCCGACACGTAGTTTAGAGTCGGTCCTTGGCTCATTCCGGGCTAAAGCAGGGAAACTCTTTGGGCTTGGAATG
>NW_009947452.1:0-255 GCF_000696875.1 Nestor notabilis
TAGCAGATGATAATTACAGTCTTGATGGCCAGTCCATTCATCGTTTTCCAACCTCTGCCTCCTTTCTTTCCCCCACCGTCTACAGGTTTATAGACATTCGCAGCAGCTGGAGAAAAAGTCTAAAAAATCTATGCAGCTACAAGCACAAAGTTGTGATTTGTGGGGAGAGTTGTCCACCATGCGTGAGAACAATGAAAACTTGGAGAAGAGCGATCACGAGCTGAAAGAAGAGGTGGCTAACCTCAAGCATCATTT
>NW_009947453.1:0-255 GCF_000696875.1 Nestor notabilis
CCACCAGCCAATTGTCAGCCCTGCGGAGTGGGGACAGCATCAGGGCAGAGCCTGGGCACGTGCCCCTGCTCGACCACACGCTGTCCCCCCCAGCGCTGGCCCTGTACCCCCACCCCCGACCCCCCCGGGGCTGCTACCAGGGGGTGTTGCAGCTGTGGGTGAGGGTCATGTAGCGGACACCCAGGCGGTAGAAGGTGCGCAGGACGCCCAGGCTGCTGTCGATGGAGTGGCCGCCCTCTACCCCAATGAGGCTGG
>NW_009947454.1:0-256 GCF_000696875.1 Nestor notabilis
ATAATAATAGTAATAATAATAATAATATAATTTTTTAAATCTCCATTCTATGTCACCTCCTTCAGTCATTAATCTCTCTGAGACAGAAAGCCATTACTACCGAAGTGATAACATCTTTAACCGGGTTTAGTGAAAAATACATTAAAAACCAGATGTTCTGCTGTGCCGTTAGCTTTCTAGGGGGGCTGCCCTGTCTGTTTGACATGAGGATTTGAGCCGAAGCAGAACCCAGGGATAAGCACTGAGCATCTGAACC
>NW_009947455.1:0-255 GCF_000696875.1 Nestor notabilis
CTACAGCTGTTTGCTTAATTGAAGTAGCTGTGTCTGAGTAACGAGAAGGGATGGTGGAAAAGGAGGTATGCTGAGACATTTTACTTGAGTCTCTAGGTATAAAATGCAGTAAAACTTGGTGTGAATGGTATTCTGGAAGCAATGCAAAGCAGAACTCTGACTTCAATTTTGTCTTCTCTGGGTAAAGCAAGCCTTGGGAGCCATAAATTCTGTGGCTTATGAGTGTTTTTTCCTCCTTGCCTTTTTTTGAGGATG
>NW_009947456.1:0-256 GCF_000696875.1 Nestor notabilis
GGGAAGATGGAGCAGGCCTTTGACACTGAGGCTGCTTTTGAATAAGCAGGCATTGCCCCAGAAGGAAATGGTTGTGGTATACTGCAGCCTGCCCTGGCGCCTGTTCATCCTGCTGCTGAAGGCCTTCTTTCCTTTAGGGCCTGGAGGAGTTCCTGCACCTGAGTAAGGATTTCCACCAGCCTCTGCTGTGGAAATGGGCAGGAGTTACTGGTGCCTGATTCTGTTGGTTTTGGCTTTGGTTTTGGTTTTGGTTTTG
>NW_009947457.1:0-255 GCF_000696875.1 Nestor notabilis
TGCAAAGCAATGACCAGTCAGGAGAGCTCTATGGGACAGGTTGCAGGCTCTTCAAACAGCTTTCTTGCATGTTAAAAGCCATCTCCTTTTCAATCAGGCTCCCTGCTATGCATCCATCTGCAACGGAGCACCCAGAGTATTCCCCATCATCCCCTGTGCAACGTGCTTAGGAAGATCTCTTTGCCTTGTTACAGGCTGAAATATTCCAGCACAGGTATGTCTGGGAACCAGCACGGAAGCTTTGTTCTAACCAGC
>NW_009947458.1:0-256 GCF_000696875.1 Nestor notabilis
AATTTCCTTGCTACCACCATTCAGAACTAGCCAGTTGTATATTCTGTAATCACTCATGTTTTAAGCAATAATGTAAAAATCAACACAAAGGCAGGCTAAGTGGTCTTTAAGTCAGGAATCCCGTAAGGAATTAAAATCCTGAAAAGATGACACAGGATCAATCAAAAAATGTCTGGAAATATCACAATATATGGAGGTTAAATTACATCCTGCTGTCCGAAAGAAATTAAGGGAAGTATTTTCAGTATTGGCCTTA
>NW_009947459.1:0-256 GCF_000696875.1 Nestor notabilis
TTTTGATGCAGTCCAGGGTATGGTTGGCTTTATAGAAGGAAAAAAGTACCTATCCAATTTGAAATTAAATTTAACTGTGCTTTATTTCATTTTTCAATCTTAAGAGGATAGGGAGCTTTCCTGAGCAAATTGAGAGAATAGAATATCGTATCATCTCTTGGTATCCCTCAAACTGTGAAATAACTATATAATACTTGAAATCTCTTAGCAATTGAAGGTTTTGAAATTCAAATGCTACTCACTTCTACAGAATCCT
>NW_009947460.1:0-256 GCF_000696875.1 Nestor notabilis
CCCCCCCCCCCCCCGCAGGGCGTTTTTGGCCATTTCTGAGCCGTTTCTAGTGGTTTTTGGCCATTTTGGGGCGCTTTTGGCCGTTTTTGGCCGTTTTGGGGCGTTTTTGGCCATTTCTGGGGCGGGTTAGGCCGTTTTTGGGGCGTTTCTGGCTGTTTCAGGCCGTTTTTGGGGCGTTTCTGGGGTGTTTGTGGCCGCGTCAGGGCTGTGTGCGCCGGGTGCCGCTGGAGAAGGAGAACTCGGAGGCGTTTCAGGG
>NW_009947461.1:0-256 GCF_000696875.1 Nestor notabilis
AGCTTTGTATCATCAGCAAACTTGCTGAGGACGCTCTATCCCTTCATCCAGTCGTTGATGAGTAAGTTGAACAAGACTGGTGCCTGCATTGACTCTTGGGGGACACTGTTAGTTACAGGACTGCAACTAGACTCTGCGCCACTGACCACAACTCTGTGAGACTTGCCATTCAGCCAGTTCTCGATCCCCCTCATCATCCATTCATCCAGCCAGCACTTCCTGAGCTTGCTGGTGAGGATGTCATGGGAGAGTGTTG
>NW_009947462.1:0-256 GCF_000696875.1 Nestor notabilis
CAGGCAGGACTTGTTTCCTGCATGGTTTATCTCCTCTGTCAATGCCCAGGGGCTCAGAGAAGCAGTAGGAATATGCAGGCTGCAGGCTCGAGGCCCGGCTTGTTCTCCAACGTCGTGGAACGGGACCATACGTCATGGGCCCGGAGGCCTACGCTCCCATGCGCCACACGGACAGAGCCTGGAGAGAGCAACTTCTCCGGATATCCACGTTGGGATGAAAGCTTAGAGCCACCTCCCAGCACCAGCCCCTGCCCCC
>NW_009947463.1:0-256 GCF_000696875.1 Nestor notabilis
GGGTGTTAACGCGTGTTAACGGGTGTTCACGGGTGTTCACATGTGTTAACGCGTGTTAACTGGTGTTAAAGTGTCTTAACGCGTGTTAACGCGTGTTAACAGGTGTTAACGGGTGTTCACGTGTGTTAACTGGTGTTCACCGTGTTAACGCGTGTTAACGGGTCTTAACGCGTGTTAACCTGTCCTAACGCGTGTTAACGGGTGTCCACGTGTGTTAACGCGTGTTAACGTGTATTAACGCGTGTTAACCTGTCTT
>NW_009947464.1:0-256 GCF_000696875.1 Nestor notabilis
CCCGCCTCAGGCCTCCCAGCACAGCTCCAGCCCACCCAGCGCCCACCTGGCTCTTGTGGAACTGGTCCAAGCACACGGCACAGCTATCGATCTCGCAGGCATGGCTCCGCAGCGCTTTGCCAGGGTGGTAGCGCCGCGTCTTCAGCACCGAGAGCCGCCGGCGGATGAGTTGCTTCAGGTCCAGCTGTGGGGACAGAGGAGGTCAGAGCCCAGCACCCATCATTCCAGGGAGGAGCAGAAAGTGGACACATTCAAA
>NW_009947465.1:0-256 GCF_000696875.1 Nestor notabilis
CCAGAAAGGGAAGGACTGTGCACATCCCCTTGTGTCCCGGGGCCCTGTTCCTTCCCAGCAGTGCCTGGCAGGGTCTTCTTGCCAGCCTTGCTGCCACCAGCTAGCTCCCCATGCTTCCTTTTCCATGGGGGTCTCTCCCCATCTTGCTGGGCCATCTCTTTTGCTCTTCCCAGGAGTGCTGCTGCCCCAGACTGGATTGGAACCTGTTTCCCTCCAGGGCATGTGTCCACAGGGTCTGCAGGTTTTTTCTGTGGAC
>NW_009947466.1:0-256 GCF_000696875.1 Nestor notabilis
TGGGGAGGCAGAGCTGCTGCAGGCAGATGTGTGGGAGCGGGATGTGGTGACAGCATCAGCTTCCCACTGCCGGAGCGGCTCCGATGTGCTCTGCTCCGCTCTGCACCCACCCTGCTCCTGCACCCAGTGCTCCCTGTATCCCACCGTGCTCCTGCACCCACTGTGCTCCATGTATCCCACCGTGCTCCTGCACCCACCGTGCTCCCTGTATCCCACAGTGCTCCATGTATCCCACTGTGCTCCTGCACCCACCGTG
>NW_009947467.1:0-256 GCF_000696875.1 Nestor notabilis
CAGTGCACCAGTACAGCACCAGTACACCAGGACAGCACCAGTGTGCCAGGGTAGCACAAGAGCACCGGTCTGGCACAGCACCAGACCACGGGGGCAGAGAACCCAGTTCAAGCACAGGGTTCCCAGGGCAGAGCAGGCAGCACAGTGGGGCAATACCCGGTGCTGGGCACCAATAAGCCACTTCAAAGTGCGCAGTGCAGTAGGGCCGCACCGGGGGCCGATGCGCCCGTTCCCGCGCCCTGCCGCGCGGGGGCGC
>NW_009947468.1:0-256 GCF_000696875.1 Nestor notabilis
TTTTTTTTTTTTTAACATACTTTCATGCCAAACTTTTTTTCTTGTTACACAAAAAATTGGGAATTCCATGTAGAATTGAAATTCAGAAAAGAACTAAAAAGCAGAAAACCCCTGGTTTTCTTGATTTGTCCTGACTTACTTTTCAAGGCTTTGTTATTCAGAACTTTTCTAGATACATAAATTAGTCCCTGATTTCTCTCTTACATTCTCTTTTTGAGGCAAATAGTCATTGCTGGCATATTGAAGAAACAGCGTA
>NW_009947469.1:0-256 GCF_000696875.1 Nestor notabilis
CTCTCTTGCTTACGAGTAGGGTGACTCCCCAGAGGTTGGCTGCACAGTGTCCGTCTCCTTTTTGGGACGTTTTGTTTTGTGTCTGTCTGTCCTTGTCAGTGTGCGTGAGTGAGCGAGTGAGCTTGTCCTTTAGGCCCTTGTTAAAATCGCTGCAGCTTAGCTTAAACCTCCCAGGAGGCAGAGCAGGCCTCTGTGCAGTAACATGGGGGTCCCCTCCGAGTCCGTGAGCGGAGGGAGGGTCTGGGCTTGCCCTTTC
>NW_009947470.1:0-256 GCF_000696875.1 Nestor notabilis
CTCCATCATAGAAGGCCACTAGATTGGTCAGACAAGACTTGCCTTTGATGAAGCTGTGCTGGCCATCTTGAATCACCTCTCTATCCTCCATGTGCCTTTGCATACCTTCTAGGAGGAGGTGTTTCATGATCTTCCCAGGCACAAAGGTGAGGCTGATAGGTTGCTTGATTGCAGGTTCCTCCTTTCAGCTCTTTTTAGAAAGGAGTGCAAAGTTTCCCTTCCTCCAGTCACCAGGGACTTCACCTGCCTGCCATGA
>NW_009947471.1:0-256 GCF_000696875.1 Nestor notabilis
TTTGGTTATATTGCCTTATATAGAATACTAATCTTGCTTGCATAAGCTAAGCTGCTATGACTGGTTCAGTCTCTGTGTTCACGCGCCACTTCCAGCTCTTCCACTGGTTCTTTATCACTGTCTACGCAACCATCTTCTACTTCCTTGGTCCCGCTTTTTGTTGCAATGCCTACTTGCTTGGTCCCGCTTTTTGTTGCAGTCCCGCTTTTTGTTGCAATCCGTTCCGTTGTATCTTGTAGTTGTTACTTCTGCTCTC
>NW_009947472.1:0-256 GCF_000696875.1 Nestor notabilis
CATCTCTGCTTTCAAGTGAAGATCTCGAAACTTCTCCATGCTCCCTCATGGCAAACATTTGAACAACATTTCTTTTCAATTAGCCTTCATTTTTTCATCCCAATTTCCTTGGAAAGCCCTAAACAAAAATCCAGAAAAGTGCTCTTGTGCCTGCCCCATCCTTCTGACCTTTTTATGTCTTACTCTTCTGTTTTACCAGAAACACTACTGCCAAATTTAAGGCACCTTTTGTGTGCATCCAAGTTTTGCCAATTTA
>NW_009947473.1:0-257 GCF_000696875.1 Nestor notabilis
CATTTTCTGGTCCCCGTTGGGTGGCGTCAGCGTTGGGGACTTATTTAATTTGTAAATAATGTATAAATTTTTAATAGCTTGATTGTAAATACGGCGGAATAAAGGTTGCAGTAAATCTGGTGCTGCTCCTCCCTCGAGGTGCTGGGGGGTGATGGCCAACACGGTGGTACCAAGGGATGGGTGATGGGTGGTGGGTGCCGATGGCGGTGCCATGAGTCCAGCTCTAGGACAGCAACACAAGAGGGATGTGGAGCTGC
>NW_009947474.1:0-256 GCF_000696875.1 Nestor notabilis
AAATCTTAAAATTGTCCAATGTTGGGGCATCCACCTCTTCCAGACTGTTTTGAGCTCAAAGGAACTTTGAAGTATGTAAGCAAGCACAGATCCCCAGTGTTGGTAGGTCTTTTTACAGAGCTTGCCCAGAGAAGGCTATGTCTAGCAACAGTTTTCTTTCCTGGCACCACTGGTGTGGGAGATGTGTCTGGATGTTTTCAATTTTGGAGCTGGGCTCTGTGGAATGTGAAAGAACTTGAAGGAACTTTAGATATCT
>NW_009947475.1:0-257 GCF_000696875.1 Nestor notabilis
CAGGAACTGGATGGTCTTTGAAATTCCCTCCCAACACAGCCCATCCTGTGACTCTGTGATTCTTTGTCCCTTCACGGTCCCCATCATTGAGCGCATGTGAAGTCCCCTCCCAGCAAAGCCAGTGCCCCCCTGCCCCACACCAGCTCCCTCCCAGAGGCACTCCGGCCATGGAAAGCACCAACAGCACAACCGGTGGCTTCTGAGGTGTCCTTTTATTACGAAAGACGGGAAAAGGCCCCCTGGAGTCCAGGAACCAG
>NW_009947476.1:0-257 GCF_000696875.1 Nestor notabilis
ACTCCTGGGCCGCCCGTCCCCACCCCCCACATTGGCCACAGCTCCCGTCAGTCCCTCCCAGCACGGGATGGTGTATCCTCATTAATCCTAAGTGCAGACCGGTTTGGTGGCCTCTCTCAGGGAACAGCAAAGACCAGCTGCCCCCCAAAGATGGGGACAGGCAGAAGGGAGCTCAGCATTGGCAGGACCCTCGTGGGCAGGTGCAGTCGCATGGGCACAGCGAGCAGAGCTGGGGCTGGTGACCAGGTCCATTGACA
>NW_009947477.1:0-257 GCF_000696875.1 Nestor notabilis
ATGGGGTCCCTATGGGTCCCTATGGGTCTCTGTGGGTCTCCATGACGTCCCCTGCCCCCCAGGACATCAAGGAGAAGCGGAACCCGCGCCTGGTCCCGTATCACCTCCTGGACGAGGGCACCAAGAGCCGGAACCGGGAGAGCCTGGGCCAGGCTGTGCGGACGCTGCTGGGCTACGGCTACAACATCGAGCCCCCGGACCAGGACACGCGTGAGGATGGGCTATGGGGCGCTATGGGGCGATGGGGGCTATGGGGC
>NW_009947478.1:0-256 GCF_000696875.1 Nestor notabilis
GTAGAGGAAGATGAAAATGGTAATTTTCCAGATGGATTTAAGTAAGGAAAAATAGGAAGTCATACCACATGGTAGCAAAAAGCTGTTAATATGGTGCATGTGTTGGTTGGGTTCAAGGGTCTTACCAAAATCAGCTCATCATTGGCTAATTCTCGAGTCCAGTAAGTTTTGGGGCCATCTCCCTCAATAAGAGTTTGTTTGCAATAGATCTTGTTCTCATTCTCCCAAGTGGCCAAACTCTGCAGGCAAGAAAACC
>NW_009947479.1:0-257 GCF_000696875.1 Nestor notabilis
TTTGTCCATTGTTGTCAGTTTTGGCAGACTTGTTTCACTAAATCTATACATTTCCCAATCTGCTGAACAAGTTGGGGTGCCCAGAGCATGCTGACAGCAGCCAAGCAGTGAAGTGCCAAAACTGCATACAAAAAGCACACTCTGGGAATTAATCTGAGCTTGCAACAACATTACACCACGCCACTAATACCTCTAAACACAGTTCAGGTAAGCAAATCATTCTGCCAGACTTCCTCTAGCAGGCTCCCCATGGTAAG
>NW_009947480.1:0-257 GCF_000696875.1 Nestor notabilis
CAGCTGACAAGCCGCATAGCAGCTGTCAAATGGGAAATATAGGAGAAGATGTCCGTTGCTGAGCCGGCAACTGTGGCGAAATCACTTCCCTTAGGCGAACCTTGCTCATTATAATCTCATTATAATACTAACTCACACCTCCATCCCAGAGTTACCCGCCTCCAAGGTACGACCACCCCTCACTGAGCATGCGCTTTGTATTTTCTCTTGGCTGTATCTTTAAATGAGAAGCGAGAGATTTTTACACCAATCAATAA
>NW_009947481.1:0-257 GCF_000696875.1 Nestor notabilis
GAAGCACATGTCATGCTGACACCCTGGTTTTGCACACTGAAGGCGCAGCAGGATCTCCATGCTCGCAGGTGTAGGTGCTTAGTGTGCTGGGAAGAGCAGGATGGCAGGATCATGGCATGGGGAGGATGGGGCAGCATTGGGGATATGTCAGGCGGTGTCTGGATGGGGGAATGGCAGGAAATAGACCCTCGGTCTCTGCCCCCATTACTGCTCCAGCATTGCATGTCCATGTCCATCCATTGCCACAAGACTCATAT
>NW_009947482.1:0-257 GCF_000696875.1 Nestor notabilis
GTCTTTGATTCTGTGATTCTATGGGGAGGGCAGAGGATGGGCTGCCGGGGGGCTGGGGCTGGAGAGGGCAGGGATGGGATGGAGAGGGCAGGGGTTGGGATGGAGAAAGCAGAGAGTGGGGCTGCCGGGGGGCTGGGGTGTCTACACTTAATGGGTTGGGGACCAAAAGAGCCTTCTGGAACATGTGTCCATAAGGACGATGGGGACTGCGAGGTGGAGGAGGAAAGGGGCTGTTGTGTTGCTTCACACAGCAGGAG
>NW_009947483.1:0-257 GCF_000696875.1 Nestor notabilis
GGTGCTGGGGGGCACCCATGGGTCCTTGGGGATCTCTCTGGCTGCTTACTGGGGGGCCTTTTAGGTCATCTCAAGGTGCTGGGGGGCACCTTAGAGTCCATAAGGGTCTCACTGGGTGTTTATAGGGGTGGTTTCAAGTCATCTCAGGGTGCTGGGGGGCACCTACGGGTCCTTAAGCATCTCTCTGGGTGCTTATGGGGGTCCTATTAGGTCATTTCAAGGTGCTGGGGGCACCTATGGGTCCTTAAGCGTCTCTC
>NW_009947484.1:0-257 GCF_000696875.1 Nestor notabilis
TTGGCTGGGACTGGGGGGTGCTTTGGGACCCCCCTTCCCTCATTCCCCCCCTTTCTCCTCCCTCAGGCCTACGAAGAAGCCCAGAAACGCCTCAAAGTAGCCGAGGAAGATCAGAAGACGCTGGTGAGCCCCGTTTGCTCCCTCCGTGACGGCTGGTGACCGCGACGCCTCCCGATCCCGGTGCATCCCGGCCCCTTTATCCCATCGCAACGCAGGTGCCGGAGCTGCGGAAGAAATCCCGCCGGGAATACCTGGCG
>NW_009947485.1:0-257 GCF_000696875.1 Nestor notabilis
ATCAAACATGGAATCAATCAAACACGGAATCGGTCAGAGAATCAGAATCATTCACAGAATCAAAGAATCGTTCCTAGAATTATAGAACCAAAGAATCAGCCACAGAACCACAGACTCCAACACAGAATCAGTCCTAGATTCATGGAACCAGAGAATCAATCAGAGAATCAGCCACAGAATCCGAATCATTCACGAAATCATTCCTAGAATTATAGAATCACGGACTCACCCACGGAATCACCCACACAATCACCCAC
>NW_009947486.1:0-257 GCF_000696875.1 Nestor notabilis
CTCATTTATTCCAAAGACACAGTTCTAACTTTTCCCTTTCGCTTTTTGCCAGTAACAAATACAGCATTAAGTATTCCCATATGCCAAAAGGAAAGACATACCATTAATCTGCAGAAACTTTACTGAAAGCAGCAAAAAGGAACAGAAGTAAAAACTCTATGTGAGTATGTATTCACACACAGTCCATCTGCACTGAGGGGAACACAAGATGGTTGTGTCCGAAAACAGCCTGAGCCAAAGCAATTTGAAATTGCAAT
>NW_009947487.1:0-256 GCF_000696875.1 Nestor notabilis
CTATTCTATGATTCTATGATTCTATATAACATATAATCATGTAACACATATAATAATTTAACATATAGTCATCAATATCTGTGGGACAAATGTAGTCTTTAATGTGGGACAAATGCAGTCTTTACTGTAAATAAAAAGCAACTTCATTGTAACAGAACTGCTCATTTTTATATTTGCACATTATATATATTGTACATTATATATGTACATTTTTGTATCTTTATACACAAATTATCTGTAGTTATAAAATAATATA
>NW_009947488.1:0-257 GCF_000696875.1 Nestor notabilis
ATTTTGCAAGAGAGATTGAGTATCAGCTAGTCCAGGGAGATTGAATTCCTCCTGTTCCTTGCAGGTAGTGCTTCTGCGCAATGCCAGCATTGTGTTTATCTGAGGACAGAATCTTTCTCAGGTGTCCAACCCTGCAGCGAGAACACGTGCCTCCTTCTCCTAGCAATGACAGAGGGCACGCTATGGCTGAGGCCTGTGCTTCTGGCCCTCCTTTTCCCTCTGCCCCAGTGGTTTTCCTCTTGTTTCCAGGCACCGCA
>NW_009947489.1:0-257 GCF_000696875.1 Nestor notabilis
AAGGCTGCTGGGCCATTAGGTGAGCCCCAAGTACACAGCCAAATCCTTGGGAACCCCCAAACCCAATGCTGAACTCTTCCAAGTCCTTCTACCCCTTCCAGGAAGGTTCTCCTATCACATCCCTTTGGTCACTTGCACCTGAGGCTGGCTGTGATCCCACCAGCACCTCTGAAGGCCTGCTCCATCCATCAGCTGGTCCCAATTCAGTGTCCAGGTGATGCTGTTGAAATCAGGGCAGGCTCCAGCCTATAAAACCT
>NW_009947490.1:0-257 GCF_000696875.1 Nestor notabilis
AGGGAGGTGCAGCTGACGGAGGAGGCCGTGCGCCGGTACCTCACGCGCAAGCCCATGACCACCAAGGACCTGCTCAAGAAGTTCCAGACCAAGCGCACGGGGCTGAGCAGCGACGCCACCGTCAACGTCCTGGCGCAGATCCTGAAGCGCCTCAACCCCGAGCGCAAGGTCATCGGCGACAAGATGCATTTCTCCCTCAAGGAGTAACCCCCCCGGACACCCCCTTTTCCCTGCACCCCCCCTTTCCCATTAAGGAA
>NW_009947491.1:0-257 GCF_000696875.1 Nestor notabilis
CAAGATGCACGGATTCACTCAAGAATTAAATAAGGATGAATCTTATTTTCTTATAAAGATATGACATTTGAGATTGTCAGCAGTATATACTCACTAACAAATCAACCTTCGGAATCAGCACGTTTGAACATCAACTCCATTTTCAAGTAAGCAACTTAATACCCATGTGTTTAGAATGTTTCAGTGTGATGGAGCTCAGAAAGGTATAAATCATGTATTTACCAACGTGAATGTTATCTGTTGTGAATGATCTCAAA
>NW_009947492.1:0-257 GCF_000696875.1 Nestor notabilis
CTAATTATTTTTAATTGATTCAACTTGTTTGCTGGGGTGTCATGCTGATAACCCTAGATTGGGATAAGGAGACCAAGCTTCAGCTTCAGTTTTTGCCGGTCTGACAGCCAATCTGACAGGTTTTGAATCAGTAGGGGCAATTTTTACAGCCTGACAATACAAGCAGAGTGTTTCATGCTTGGATGGGAGAGAAGAGCACTTTATCCACTTCCCCTTTACTTTGCATACTGCTGCTGTTGGGTGCTCTAGCTTTTACA
>NW_009947493.1:0-258 GCF_000696875.1 Nestor notabilis
GGGGATTTACCCCCCCCCAATGAGTTTAATTCCCCAAAAGAGGCACTTAAGCCCCAAAAGAAGTTGGTATCCCCCCCCCAAAGTAAGTATTTCACCCCTAAAATAAGTGTAAATGCCCCCAAATGAGCTTAAAGCCCCCCCAATAAGTTTGATACCTCAGAAATAAGTTTATATCCCCCCCAATAAGTTTATTACATCAAAAACCCCCTTTAGACCCCCCCAAACCCCTTTTAGACACCCAAAACACCCTTTAGACCC
>NW_009947494.1:0-258 GCF_000696875.1 Nestor notabilis
AGAGCGAGCTGAGCAGTGCTGATGTGCTGCAGCTGGGATGCATCCATGGGGGTTGAGTTCAGCCCTGCCCGGCCCCGGGATGCAGGTGGCAGCAGGACACGGCTGCGTGGCCATGTCCTCCAGCTGGGCCCGTCATGGGTCAGCCCGCGTGAGACCCTGCGCCCCATGAGCAGCAAAGGCTGCGAGGGCAGGACAAGATGTGCCGCCAGCAGCGTGTGTCGAGGGCGGCCTGCTTCAGGAGGGGTCTGCAACAGCTCC
>NW_009947495.1:0-258 GCF_000696875.1 Nestor notabilis
TCCCTGACATGCCCCACATTCCAGCATCCACATCCCCATCCCCAGCACAGCGACAACCTCAGCTCCCCACTCCACCGTGCAGCACGGCGGCATGCACGGGGCGGGGGGACAGAAGGACATCCCCTCCCTTCCCCTCTTCTCTCCCTGCCTTTTTCTCTGGGTTTTTTCCCTTCTCTCAAACCTCTCCAGAACAAAGTACACACTCTACCTCTTCAAACCCACCACCATCTGCCTGCCCGGGTCATTGTGCCGGACACC
>NW_009947496.1:0-258 GCF_000696875.1 Nestor notabilis
AGGGTGCACTCAATCCCCTCATCCAGATCACCAGTGAAGATACTAAACAACGCTGGTCCTAACACTGGATGGGGAATTTTCCTTGTGAAAATGGTTAAGCACCAAAACAGGATGCCTAGAGAATCTGTAGAATCTCCATCTTCCAATGTGCCTGGGCAAAGCCCCAGACTGCCTGATGTAACCGTCATAGTTATGTATGCTTTGGGCAGAAGGATAAAGAAGGAAGCATAGAATCATAGAACAGTTTTGGTTGGAAGG
>NW_009947497.1:0-258 GCF_000696875.1 Nestor notabilis
TCGGGATGCTCACAAACACTACCACTGTGAATTCACCATTCACCCCTCAAAATCAGCTCAGAAACCCCCCGTGCGCTGGGCTGCGCCCCCCGCAGTGTGAGCAGCAGGTATAGGGAAGGGATTCTCCCCCTCTACTCTGCCCCTGTGAGACCCGCCCTGCAATCAATCCTGAGTCCAGCTCTGAGAAGGGTTCAACCCGCCAGCCTCTACAGTAACAGCACCAGCCGAGGAACGCGACTCCCTCAGTGGCGCGGGTCA
>NW_009947498.1:0-258 GCF_000696875.1 Nestor notabilis
GAACAAATTATTGGAAAATGGAGTAGCCTTCCTGGTTTCGTGTGTGATGATTTGTTAATGATAACATTAAAAAGAAAGTGATTCATAATGAGCTTTTAAGACAAAAGAGGATTATTACAATGAAATAATCTTATCTTTCACATAATACAGGTCACGGAGGTTTGTTATGTGGTTCTTGCATTATTGTGATTCTGTTTCAACAGGCTTATGTAAGTTAAGAAAGAGACTGGTATTGCTGTAAAGATGTCAATGCTAAGC
>NW_009947499.1:0-258 GCF_000696875.1 Nestor notabilis
GAAGCCTGAGGGACTGCAGCAGAACTCCTCCTTGCTGAGACCATGAGGAAGCGAGAGCCAAGAGATTCCCTACCTGAAGCAGGGTCCCAGGTTGAGCTCTGGGCCAAAGGGTTTGTCAATGACAATCGTGGTGCCAACGCCGACAGCCTGGACGGGGATGATGTAGGCACGACTGTTCTCAATGAACAGCATCACCTCGTCCTTGAATTGCTCCATGTCATCCAAGTTTGCTGTGACAGCCACAGACACCTCGGCCTC
>NW_009947500.1:0-258 GCF_000696875.1 Nestor notabilis
AGGCCACGGAGCCTCCAAGCCCCTTCCCTGGAACAGCAAAGTCCCATGTGTGGGCTGCGGGGAGGGAAGGACGGAGACGGGAGGCAGTGTGTGGCTGGTGGGATGCAGCACCCAGGCAGGAGAGGCCAATCCTGGGGCAGGGCTGGGGCACAGCACCCGGAGCACAGCACCCAGTGCTTAGCAGCTGTGATGGGATCCAGCCCCCAGGCAGGAGTTCAGCCCTTGGCCACGGTGATGTGAGCCAGGACAGGAGTGGGA
>NW_009947501.1:0-258 GCF_000696875.1 Nestor notabilis
TCAATTTAGAGTGACCAAGTAAGAGGGGAAGCAATGGTGGTGGGCAGAAGTCCTGGGCTCGTGGCATGTGCAAGAAGATCAGCCTCGTAACACACAGTATCTTGCGGGGCAAGAGGAAAGATGGGCTTCTGTTTCCTTTCCTAAGGCTCCTGATCCTGCTTAGACCCATTCAGGGCCAATGTGTGTGCCCGTTAGCACTGCGTTGGTCCTGGCTGCATGCTAAGTGCTCAACAGCTGCTCCCTCACTTCCCCATCAGC
>NW_009947502.1:0-258 GCF_000696875.1 Nestor notabilis
ACAGCTGACCCCAACTGACTAAAGGGATATTTCATACCTTATGACATCATGCTCTATATGTAAACCATGGGGAAAGCTGGCCAGAGGCCACTATTCAGGAACTACGTGGGCATTGGTCAGCGAGTGGTGAGCAACTGCCTTGTGCATCACTTGGTTTGTGTATTCTAATTCTTTTATTATTATCATTGTCATTATTATTGTTAATATTATTACCAGTATTATTTTTGTCCTTTTCTGTCCCATTAAACTGTCTTTATC
>NW_009947503.1:0-258 GCF_000696875.1 Nestor notabilis
AGTAGAATTATGTGCAAATTCTTTTCCAGCGTGGACTCAGACATGCACATGGCATGTCCTCATACCTGGGAACCCTTGGGCCTCCTTCCCGCTGAGAACGGCTGGAACTTCTTCTTCAGAAACACACCCAACAGAGTGACCCAAGCTAATGTCACTGGCCTTTAAGGACCCATCCAGCACTTGAGCTGAGTCTTCTGCCAGCACTGCTGCATTCCTGACTGAGAAATCCCAAGGTCTTTCATGCTCAGAAGAAGCCTT
>NW_009947504.1:0-257 GCF_000696875.1 Nestor notabilis
TCCCCAGCATCCTTGTAGGCCCCCTTCATCTGTGTGACAAAGGTTAGGCTTTAGGAGTTCTGTTTAGCATGTCAGTAGACTGGCCTCATTTTCCCAGAAAAAGGTGGTACCTTTTCATTGGCATATTAATTAAATTCAGTACATGTCTCTGGCTATCTGAGAATCAGCTTATTATCTCCACCATTGCTAACAGATTGTTCAGCTTTACAGCAGGAAAATATAAGCCCTTCACCTCCAGGAAGAGATAGGGAGACATT
>NW_009947505.1:0-258 GCF_000696875.1 Nestor notabilis
GCTGGCACTGCACACCAGCACCTGCAACATGCTGTCCATCGCGGACAGGGTCTGCAAGGCAACAGGGTCTCAAGGGCAGCCCTGGCAGCCTGGGGGAGCAGCGCAGCCATGGCCCTGCCCTGACCAGGAAGGGGCCTCGGGACAGGGAACTCCCCGTGGCTCACACCATGGCATACCTTGCAGTAGAGCCAAGCCTCGGGGCCCTGGCTGTCCTGCAGAGGCAGGTGGAAGATGCTGCAGAAGCAGGCTTCCAGGAGG
>NW_009947506.1:0-257 GCF_000696875.1 Nestor notabilis
ACCCAAACCATTCTATGATTCTATGATGCTACCACCAGGCAGGATCAAAGTAATTCTGTTGGAGAGCATTACGGAAAAGCCATAGAAAAATTGGGATCCTGGCAGTGCAGGAGACAAAAAAATAGGGAAGGCTCTGCTGAAGTTCTTTGTGACCTTTCCTACTGCAACAAAATCCTGCACTTAAACATCTAACTGCTGTTGAGAAGGTAATGGGGAACAAAACAGAAGGAATAGCACAAGCCACATATAACATTCAC
>NW_009947507.1:0-258 GCF_000696875.1 Nestor notabilis
TAATTTTCCCTTGAAATGAGTAGGAAATACAGAGGGGGGGAAGAATGAGAGGCATTTGCAGTTTCAAGCAGACTTTGCTGTCAATAGTAGGG
This sequence comes from Nestor notabilis, assembly GCF_000696875.1. NCBI lineage: Eukaryota > Metazoa > Chordata > Aves > Psittaciformes > Psittacidae > Nestor > Nestor notabilis. Next base: position 93 of record NW_009947507.1, read on the forward strand.
CTTCATATACTGTTTAGAGTGAAAGCAAATGTGACTCCTTACTTTTTCAGCATTATGGCTTTCGGACTTCATCCAGTACTTTTATGTTAAAGAAAATGTGTCTTTTTTCCTTCTAAGTTATGAAATGGCAGAATATTTTAACATAAGTAGTAAAGAGATTACTTTT
>NW_009947508.1:0-258 GCF_000696875.1 Nestor notabilis
CTTTAAGGTCCCTTCCAGCACAAACCAGTCTCTGATTAGTAATTGGTCATTTCTAACCAGTTTTTTGAAGAAACCAGTTTTTATTTAAGAGGGTTCATCTATATCAGGTGTTAGTCACATAGTTACATCAATAATTACTATGAGGTCTCTCAACAATCCTACCAAACTTCACCTAAGTGCAGACACAGAGCTGCTCAAAGCTTGTGAACTGTTCCCTGAGGGCACAACTGGAAACAGCCCAGCCCAGTTGTCAGTAAC
>NW_009947509.1:0-258 GCF_000696875.1 Nestor notabilis
GAGCACCTAACCCCTACCCCCACTCTGTTTAGTGTTTGTGCTGCCAAGCACACTTAGTCTGCTAGCTAGAGCAAGGAGTAGGCAACTAAGTGCTTGGTGGTGTCTAAACCACACAGCAAACGCAGAGCTCGGGAGGGCTGGGAGAGTTTTCTGTGTCTTGTGTGAAGTCCTTTTTATCCAGAGTGTGGGCATCTTGGTGACCTTCACAGGTCACCTTCACTGACCCTGTAGGGGTTAATGCTGGTCACCTCCCCATAA
>NW_009947510.1:0-259 GCF_000696875.1 Nestor notabilis
AAAGTGGCCCCAGGCCTCTTTTGGGGCAGGATGGTGCTGACTCTTCAGGGCCGTCGGTCCCAGCTGAGGCAGGCAGCCTTAGTGCAACCATGGGGTGAAAGGCAGCGCTGAACTTACGCTCGGCGTCTGCAGCACTGCAGCCGGTCCCCTGGTCCTCCTGAGAAGGGGGGCGCCTACGGGAGGGAAGAGGCAGGACGCTGTTTGGCACTGCCTTCTAGCCACGTGAGCCAAGGCCCTGGCCAGAAGGCAGGCCTGTGGG
>NW_009947511.1:0-258 GCF_000696875.1 Nestor notabilis
AAGCGCCGGGAAGCGCCGGGAAGCACCGGGAGGACAGACAGACAGACAGACAGAGCCCCGGGGCGGGCGCGGGGCGCTCAGTGCCCGGCCGCAGGCGGCGAGTGCTTACGGAAACGCACCCGCTGGAAGTCTGTGATCTCCACGGTGCCGGGCGCTGGATCCGGGGCTCCTGGGCATGGAAACAGGGAATGAGGAGGGACCCGGCGCTCCCCTATCCCACCAATGGACCCCCCTTTAGCTCCAGGTCCCCCTTTAGCT
>NW_009947512.1:0-259 GCF_000696875.1 Nestor notabilis
CCTCTTCGTGTTGGTCCACAACCAACACCTTTCCTGAGCAGGCTGTGTCCTGATGCTGTGCCCACCTTCACTTTGCCAGAGAAAGCACGTGGTGGGACTATCTGCAGTCTGCACCAGGCGTCCCGTGACGAGGATAACACCAAGCCTATTTCAGCTCTGAATGGATCCATTTATAGCAGCAGCTATAAATACCCATCCCTGCTCTCCTGCTTGCTTGCATGCTGTTTCCCTTGTTTGCATTTTTAATTGTTGTGGCAGC
>NW_009947513.1:0-258 GCF_000696875.1 Nestor notabilis
TTAAATATAATTGTAAAAACCAATTTGATGTAGTATAAGACTTTACCCAGGATTTTACCATTTCACAGTGTATGAGTCCACACTGGCATAGTAGGGTCTTCTCTGACATAGTTTTAATAACCCTGACAACTTGGGTGCACAAAGAAATGAAAGTCACCACATGATAAGCAGTTTGAATTTATGTAAATATGAAATATTGTATGGATAGATATAAAGACACATACGTATGAGAAGCAATTTTGTAGGTAAGCGTATCAA
>NW_009947514.1:0-258 GCF_000696875.1 Nestor notabilis
AACTGCCACTTAAGAAACTTTTAGAAGAAACTTAGCTGAGCAGCTATGCTGCACTGGAGGAGCACTTGTGATACAAAGTACACCCTCCAATTACATCATTCATCTTCCTATGACAAGAGATGAAGCTTCTGTGTTACATAGAAAGGTAGCACATTGCACCCTGTTAGCAGAAGTGTATAGCTATGTGTGCTAAAGGGCCACTAAAAATCAGGTTGTTCACCAAAACATGCCAAGGAACAGAGGAACAAAAAGTAGTAA
>NW_009947515.1:0-258 GCF_000696875.1 Nestor notabilis
GGCAGCATTTGTCAGCAGCAGCTGGTGCATGCCAGAGCCTGGCAAGTCATGACTTGGGGTGTGTTTTCCTTCCCTCAATACTCCTTTTGCATGTCCTCCTGTCAAGGACATGTCCATCTGGCCCTGGCGGCAACTTTTAAGTGTAAGTATTAAAGGCCGAATGCTTGATGTTGATGTCGCATTTCAGGACGCTTGGTAGAACCTGCAAACAAAGCATCGAAGACGTTGGGTGTCATCAGTGAGGTCATCCCGTGGCAC
>NW_009947516.1:0-258 GCF_000696875.1 Nestor notabilis
GCCAAGCATATGTGGCCTGGGGACATCAAAGCATTTCTGGACAAGCTGAAAGATCTAAATACTAAATGGTTTTCTGCAGGAACAAGACCTTTCATTTACCAAGAGGTAATCTCCATGTTTTCTTCTTGAGGGTTTGTCCTTGCCTTTCGTACTTCTTACGCCTCCCTCCTTCGGAGGCCTTTACTGCAGAAAGAGCTAACCTTTGCTAAGGAGCGGCCCTGCGGCCGTAAGTACTTTTGATTCTTTAAAAATGCCTCT
>NW_009947517.1:0-259 GCF_000696875.1 Nestor notabilis
CCATCCATCCAACCATCCATCCATCCATCCACCATCCATCCAACCATACTTCCCTCTCTTCCATCCTGTTCCAGCCCCCAGGTGCCCCCCATCTCCATCCCACCATCCCTGCTCCCCCTTGCCATGGATCCAGGCTCTGCTCCCACAGCAGGTGCCAGGCCACCCACTGTCCCCGAGCCCCCCTTGGTGGGGGTCCCGGAGGTGGGCTGGGAGGGACACGGACACGCTCCAGTGCCACATTCCAGCCCCCCCGGGACAG
>NW_009947518.1:0-259 GCF_000696875.1 Nestor notabilis
TTTAAACCACTTAAATCTACCTTAAAATCTACTAAATCCACCTTAAAGCCACCTTAAAACTGCGACAATCCACCTTAAACCCACCTTAAACCTTCCCAAGCCACCTTAAACACCCCAAATCCACCTTAAAACCTCGTAAATCCACCTTAAAGCCACTTTAAACACCAAAATCCACCTTAAAATCCCCCAAATCCCTCTTCAAACCCCTTAAATCTTTCCAAAATCCACCCTAAACCACCTTAAACCCACCTTAGATCCC
>NW_009947519.1:0-259 GCF_000696875.1 Nestor notabilis
TAAACCACGACACTGACAAAGATCCTTTACTTTCCATTCTTCCACAAGTCTCCAAAATTTCATACTTCTCAGTTCATAGGCAATGTCCCACTGATGGCTGGGCATTATCAGAATGCTGCTGATTTATGGCCTTACGTAAACCCAGACACAGAACAGCATTTTTGGCAGGATTTACACATATGGAGAGCAGCAATGTCTAGAGCATGTTTATATTTTGAGAAAAATATTTCTCCTGTTTACTTATTGGACTAGCAGCAGA
>NW_009947520.1:0-259 GCF_000696875.1 Nestor notabilis
AGTTGGAAGCCAAGGTGGGAGCTCTGACCGATGAAATCAACTTCCTGAGGTGCATCTATGAGGAGGTAAGAGCTCTCCCTTCCCCTGGGCTGGCTGCAGTTGTAATGTGGGGGCCAAAGACACTGAGGTGGGACTGGGTGTCCATTGGATTTGGTCTGGAGAGGCTGCTTGGAGCTGCTGCTCCCCTCTGCCCTCTTCAGATGCTCAGGCTGACTCCTGTCTTGTTGTAGGAACTGTCTCAGATGCAGACCATCAGCCG
>NW_009947521.1:0-259 GCF_000696875.1 Nestor notabilis
AATGATGGAAAGTGGCTTGGTGAGCACTTCCCCCAGCTCCCTCAACACCCTTGTGTAGATGCCATCCAGACCCATAGATTGGTGTGTGTCTCAGCGGTGTAGTAGGTCACTGACCATTTCCCCTGGGATTATGGGGGCTTCACACTGTGAGACAGACTCCCTGTCCCTGTCTTCCAGCTCAGGGCTCAGGTGGCTGGGTACCCTGAGAAAAACTGGTCTAACTACTAAAGACTGGGGCAAAGAAGGCATTAAGTACCTC
>NW_009947522.1:0-259 GCF_000696875.1 Nestor notabilis
AGCAACATAGAGGGTTTGGGGGACAGCCAGGGTGCCCAAAACCAGAACGCTCCAAGCCAGAGCAAGCAGCTCCCTGTGCCCGCTCACTCCGGACTGGTGCTACCCCTGTGTCCTTGCAAGGGGTCCTCTTTGGTGCAAGGGGAATCAGTGCTGGCATTGCCGTGGGGCTGGCACCAGCTAGGGAACCTTTGTGCCTTGGAGCAGGGGGCTCGGAGGGCAGGGGGCTGTCTGCCAGCTTCGGGCCCCCCAGCTCATCTCG
>NW_009947523.1:0-259 GCF_000696875.1 Nestor notabilis
ACTCCTTCTCTCTCCCCCTTCCAGGCACAATGACCTGCCCTGGCAGCTCCTCAAGAGGTTCAACAACCAGTTGGGGCTGCCGGAGGCCAACCTCCTGGTGCTGAACGGCACCCACACCAACATCCCCAAGCTGCGCAGCGGGCACGTAGGGGGTCAGGTGGGACCAGGGACACCAGGGAGGGACTGGGGACACCGGGCGGTGGCAGGGACCTGGGTGCGGGCTCCTGGTGCTCACCGAGCGCATTGCGGGTAGTTCTGG
>NW_009947524.1:0-259 GCF_000696875.1 Nestor notabilis
TATTATTAAAATATTAATTTTATTTTCAGACAACACACACATTTATTTACTTACGAAGCTACAAGGACAGAGAAGATTACAATATTCTGGTATTAATAATGCTTTGGAAATAAAGGGGAATGGTAAGTAAAAAATTATGCTTCAGCTTGTATAAAATGTGAAATGTCAAAAGGTTATGGAAAAACCCTATCAGTAAACACTATTTCAAGTTACAATTTTATTTGGTGGCCTCTATGATGGGGCTACGGAACTGATGGAC
>NW_009947525.1:0-259 GCF_000696875.1 Nestor notabilis
AATCTTGCAAACTGGATTGTATCTTCCTCTTCTGTCCATAGCACTCACTTCAGACCTCTGAGCTCTTCAAGATTCAGCACTACCTTCAGTTCTGCAGATGCTTCCACAATGAGAGTTGGAGGAAGCATGGCTAAATGAGCTTGCCACTCCAGTTAAGGCAAGTACTAACTAGCCTGCAACTACATTCACAGTTAGCTTACAGGAAAGTAGAGAAACAGGAATGAGATGAATGCTGCAGGTTAAGAGTCTTCAGGGTGAC
>NW_009947526.1:0-259 GCF_000696875.1 Nestor notabilis
ACCCATAGACCTGCCCCATAGATCTGACCCACGTGTGAGGCTGACCCATAGAACTGCCCCATAGACCTGACCCATAGATGGACCCACATGTGGCGCTGCCCCATAGATGGGACTCATAGATGTGACCTACATATGGGGCTGACTTATAGATCTGCTCCTCTATGGGTCTTGCTGCGGGTCTCTTTATGGGTCTCTGTGGGTATCTATGGGTCCCACTGTGGGTCTCTATGGGGCTGCCCCATAGCGCTGTGTGTCTCTC
>NW_009947527.1:0-259 GCF_000696875.1 Nestor notabilis
CAGGTACCATGGAGAAAATCAACTATGCCAGCCAAAACTAGCTCAGACACTTATCTGTTGCTTTGTGTTCTGTTTGTATCTATTGGTATCTGTGTTCCACTGGTATCTATGACTTTGTATTTGGAAGGATGACCCTGCAAAGTACAGGCCGGTCAGCCTGACCACGGTGCCAGGGAAGATCATGGAGCAGATGAGATGATAAAGCACATGCAGGAAGATCAGGCTCAGTCAGCACATGTTCATGAAGGGCAGGTCCTGC
>NW_009947528.1:0-259 GCF_000696875.1 Nestor notabilis
GCCTTTCCTCATAGGAGAGGTGCTCCATCCAGATCCCTCCAGCCAGCAGGGAATACCCAAAATAGAAAACAATGAAATGACTGTCTTAATACGTTGGCATTCCCCACAGAATAACAGCACTAGCAAGCGCTGGCCCCACCTGGCGCCAACCCACTGCACACTTAGCGCTGCCTAAAAATGCTATTAAATACAACACAGGTCTTGCCACAGCTGTGATGAGGCCTCCAGCACAATCTACACCTGCCTTAAATGACAAGAC
>NW_009947529.1:0-259 GCF_000696875.1 Nestor notabilis
CCCCTCCCTTCCCTCCAACTGCTCTGAAGAATCAGTTTGGTTTTCGGCCCCTTTGACCAGTGCATTTTCCTACCCACTCAGGCCAGGTTTTGAAAGCCAGCAAAGCGCAGGATGTTCAACACACTATTGAACAGCAGCTCGTTTAAATGTTCCTCAAAGGCTGAGCCAAAACTACTCCTACACATCTGCTGAGCCTTCATATGAACTACTCCCTTATCTCCCACTTGCGATTTGCCTAGGTGAGTGCACTCCAGTGATA
>NW_009947530.1:0-259 GCF_000696875.1 Nestor notabilis
GAGTTATAGTGGGGATGGGGATACGTGGATTTGGGGTGACTCTGTGCGATAGAGGGGCAGTGGGAAGGAGAAGGGGTCCTGAGGTGAAGGTCTGGGGGGGAATGGGGGTGCTCTGTGGGGTTTTGGGTGTCTCTAAGGGATGTGGGGATGGCAGTGAAGGGGAGTGAGCGCTGAGGGGTCTGGTAGCAGCAGGGGGAAGGTTGGAGGTAATCAGAGGGAGCTGGGAGCAGGGAAGGGGCATCATACGGGTGTGGAGGGG
>NW_009947531.1:0-259 GCF_000696875.1 Nestor notabilis
GCCCTGGGGACGTCACTATCCCTGTGGTGGCCTTGGGGACATCATGCCCCCCCAAGGTGCCAGTGTCCCCACCTCCATAGAAGTACTGTTCCACCGTCTTGAGCCAGCCCACGTCGTCGTGCGTGTGGGGTACGAGGTGCACGTTGAGGAGACCGGGCCGCGTCGGGGGACACGACTGCGGGCACAGGCAGAGAGTCTCGGGGGGCTCGTATGGGGCTGTGCCCACACGGTGCCGGCTCCCTTCCCTCCCCCCCATAGC
>NW_009947532.1:0-259 GCF_000696875.1 Nestor notabilis
CGGGTCCCCCCATGGCGGGCGCAGCCAGAGCAGGAGGCAGAGGCAGGTCCGTGTGTGTAATCCAGATATATTTATAGGATTATTTTCCGAGATTAGCACAGGATATTAAAAGGTTATAAAGTCACATCGACGTCCCTCGTCTCCCCTTATGTACATACACGTCGAACACAGCACAACGACACAGCCCGTCCTCTGCCCCGTCCCGCTGCCGCCCCACGGCGTCTCCAGAGCTCCCTACAAATATGGCTTTCGTGTCTAT
>NW_009947533.1:0-260 GCF_000696875.1 Nestor notabilis
CCAGAACTAAACACAGGATTCGAGGTGCAGCTTCAGCGGTGCCCAGTACAGAGGATGATGAGAGGAGGCACTGAGATTACAGCAAGGGAGCAAAGTGTCGGCAGGAAAACTGCTAAGGAAACAGTTATGGTGCAAGATAAAATGGGACCGTTAGTTCGGGGGTTGCCTAGTATTCCTGCTCTCCCTTTGCGTGTTTCCAACGCGTGTTTTGGGGGAGGAAACCATTTCCTCACCTTTTCCCGTTCTCGGGACTACACCAT
>NW_009947534.1:0-259 GCF_000696875.1 Nestor notabilis
GAGAAGAGACTGACCCCCAACTCACTACAACCTCCTTTCATGTAGTTTTAGAGAACGAGAGGTAGTTGTAGACAAGGGTTATTAGACCATTTCCTCGGGAGTTTTACCTCTTCCCCCCCACCCCCCTGCCGATTTTACCAACAATCAAAAGCAGTGTACAAGTATACCTGAAGTTCTGACTACATCAACGCTGGTTGATGAGCAGCTTAACATGAGTCGGCAGTGTGCGCCTGCATCAAAAGAAGCATGACCAGCAGGT
>NW_009947535.1:0-259 GCF_000696875.1 Nestor notabilis
AACTTTAGCAACAACATACATGTTTTTTGTTCTTTAATTCATTCTTACCTGTGCAAGAAGCTTTCTTTGGCCAACTGAATTTGCAGTGTCCCCCCTTTCCATTTTGTTTTATTTAAAACTGACATGCCTGTAAAGCAAGGAGATGGGAAATTAAGATTGTCTTAAACAAGAAAGTCCACATCCAAATTTCAAGTTCTGACTTCAGTCGCTCTCTAACAGCTTTCCCATTTCTAACGGCAGCATTCCCTACATAAATGGG
>NW_009947536.1:0-260 GCF_000696875.1 Nestor notabilis
GGCGGGGCACACGCCTGTCCCTGGAGTGTCTCCATGCACTATAACGAGGGTGGAAGGCCCAGGAGAGCCCTGTCCCAAAGGCGGGGAGGGGCTGAAAGAGTCCCTCTCCCTTTGGGCAGGCACAGGGGGCCCGGGCACGGTAACGCCCCCCATTTCCTGCAGGGAACCCCCCCTGCTGAAGGGGGTTCTGAACTCTGTGGGCATCAGAGCCTTGATGCCACTGTGCACCCCAATAGCTTCCCGTCCCTGAGCACCCCTCA
>NW_009947537.1:0-260 GCF_000696875.1 Nestor notabilis
GGAGCCGAGGCAGCGGCTGTAATCTGATGCTCTGAAGTTGGTGTTTACAAGGGACCGGCAGCCATCAGAGGGCTCTTCTTGTTCTCCCAGTGAAAGAATATTCCTCTCTCGGCAGTGCGCAGCTGCTCCGTGTGCCAAGCACTGCCCAGGTCACACTGAGCGTCTCAAAGAAACACCCTATGGGCTCAGCACCTCCAGAGCCACGGTGGCGCCCGGGACCAGGGCTGGGTACCTCACTCTGGGGTGGTCGGTGGGACAGC
>NW_009947538.1:0-260 GCF_000696875.1 Nestor notabilis
TCAGAATGCAAACTGCTAGAAAAAAGTGCTAAGAATGCCTCACTCTGCAGGCTCTCTGAACACTTCCAGACTGTTTTCATTCAATTCCTGGTTTGGAACCTCTCTAATTAGGACAAAATCTTCCTCTTTGTTACAGTGGAGCATGTAGACACCGGCATGGGGAATCAGGTTGTTGTGTGATTCTACTTTATCTCACAATCATTGCATCATGGTTGTGTTGTGATTTCAGCATAATGCTGTACCACTCTTCTAAATCGAAA
>NW_009947539.1:0-260 GCF_000696875.1 Nestor notabilis
CTCTGGTGGGAGGTGGGAGCGGCAGAGGAGTGAAGGCTTGTTCCCTGCCTCGTGTGGTTGAGCTCATGGCGAGGATGTGGCCAAGCACGCACTGAACCCAATGTGCTGGGCCCTCGGGGGGCCTGCTCCTGGGGGCCAAGGAGGCTGCTCCCTGGGGGCAGAACCTGGTGCTGCGGGTTAGAAGTTGCTTGTGGGGGCTGAGAAAGATGATTGTGGGGTTAGAAGCTGATTCTGGGAGTCAAGAAAGCTGATTGTGGGGG
>NW_009947540.1:0-260 GCF_000696875.1 Nestor notabilis
GGTTCTGTGCCTCTACGATTTGATGTGCTGCACCCACAGCTGCTGGTTACAGCGGGGCTCCAAACCACGCTGCTGTCCTGGCTCCATGTGTAGGATCTCAGCCTCTTGCTTCCTCTCCCCCTGGGGTGTTTTCAGTTGCTGTGGTCTGAAGTAGCAGCCGTGGCTTCCAGATTCAGAGTGAGGATGTTGGAATCACGTGTGTGTGCCTGCCTGGAGTGAGAGGCTTTGCTTTGTACCATGCTGAACACAGTGCTCCATGG
>NW_009947541.1:0-260 GCF_000696875.1 Nestor notabilis
GTCCATGCGTTGGGCCCACCCCGAGCCCTCCTCTGGCCCTGCCACCAGCCCAGGCTCATCATGAAGTGATTAAAAATGAATAAAAAAAGTCAATCAACCTGAATAAAACCTGAATAAAAGTGAATAAAAAGTAACTAAAAGTGACTAAAAAGTAACTAAAAGTGACTAAAAAACGAATAAAAAGCGAATAAAACTGACTAAAAATGAGTAAAGTCAATAAAAAGCAAACACAAGTGAATAAAGTTACAATGAATGCATGT
>NW_009947542.1:0-260 GCF_000696875.1 Nestor notabilis
TGGGGTATGGGGTGTGGGATATATGGGATATGGGATGTGGAACATGGGATATGGGGTGTGGGGTGTGGAATTCGGGATATGGGATGTGGGTGTGGGACCATAAGGACCTCAGGAGGTAACATCCATCCCCACAGGACCCCAAAAAGGGGACATCTATCCCCATAGACACCCCATAGCCCCCCATATCACCCCATAGACCCCCCATATCACCCCATAGACACCCCATAGACCCCCCTGTCCGCAGGTCGGGCAGCGTGATG
>NW_009947543.1:0-260 GCF_000696875.1 Nestor notabilis
CATACAGCAGTTTCCTGCCAAGAAAACATAGGAAATTTGTTGGTTTTTTTCCCACCAGTTTCCAGCTTTTTGGATTCCAAAACATTTGTGTGGTTCTATATTTTTACAGCACACAGTTTTACATTCAAACAACTCTGCGGATAAATGCACACGCAAGTGTGCAGCACATAACTAGAATTCTACCTATTTTAGTTCTACACTATCCTACAGTGTACACTATCCTTCACCTTCACCCCACTCGCCTTCGCCCCGCTCACCCT
>NW_009947544.1:0-260 GCF_000696875.1 Nestor notabilis
GTTGGAAAAGACCTTAAAGATCATCAAGTCCCACCACTAAACGGTATCTCGAAGTGCCACATCTATGAGTCTTCTAAATACCTCCAGAATGGTGACTCAGCCACTTCCCTGGGAAACCTGTTACAATGCTCGATATCCCTTTTGGCGAAGAAATTTTTCGACTAATCCAGTCTAAACCTCCCCTAGTGCTGCTTGAGGCCCTTTCCTCTTGTTCTATTGCTTGTTAGCGGGGAGAAGAGACCAACACCCACCTTGCTACA
>NW_009947545.1:0-260 GCF_000696875.1 Nestor notabilis
GGATCAAGGGCTGGGGACATGGAGCAGGATCGAGGGCTGGGGACATGGTGGGGACACGGCACAGGATCGATGCTGAGGTGGCCTCAGGCTTTTGTCAACTGGGGCATGAAGCACATCGGAGTCACCCCAGTTCAAGGGCACCCTGGGGAGGGGGAGCGGGGAAGGGGCTGCTCCAGTCCCGGGGGGCTCATCGCACCCTCCCTGCACCCTGTCCTCGGGTGCCCCATGCAGGGAGCTGCTGGGTCACCTCCAGCGGGTCC
>NW_009947546.1:0-260 GCF_000696875.1 Nestor notabilis
TTGCAGCTGCTGCCCCTCAGCCCTTCTACCCGTCCTGCTTCCGTTGCCCAGGTCTTGAGCTTGCTTGGAGATGAGAGCAGCACTTCGCACCATGGCAGCATCCAGGACCGCTTCCTGGGACACCTGCTGGGACATCTCTTTGTTTGCTGGACTAGCAAGAACTGGGATATCCAGCATGAGGCTTTGGATGCTCTTCATTACCTCTCTAGATTCATCCAGCAGCAAAAAGGTAAGAGAAGCTGTGTTGGGCTGCGTCCCTC
>NW_009947547.1:0-260 GCF_000696875.1 Nestor notabilis
CGGGGCCGGCAGCGGGCCAGGGCGCAGGGCTCTGCTCTGCACTTGTTTGCACATGATGAAATCGCAGTGAGGCCCCTTTCCCTCCTTCCCAGAACCAGGGAGCAGCGGAACCATCACCCCTCCGCGAGCACCCACAGCAGGCAGGAGGGTCCCAGCGCTGCGCGTCCCATCCAGCACCGCCTGCACCCCGATCCCAGGGGAGCTTCCCTGGGAGGAACGTGCTCATGAGGAGGAAGCGGGGAAAGGTCGGAGAGCCACGT
>NW_009947548.1:0-260 GCF_000696875.1 Nestor notabilis
TACTGGTCCATACTGGTCCATACTGGTCCATTCTGGCCCTCACCAGCTCCGGCAGTGCCTGGACCCGGCCACCTACGAGCTCTTCAGCCAGAAACTGACCGAGCTGGAGCTGGAGCGGGACCCCCAGTTCCTCTGGTGCCCCCACGTAGGTCTATAGGGGCCCTATGGGGCGCTATGGGGCGGCCATGGGGCGCTATGGGGCTCTATAGGGCTCTATAGGGCTCCATTGGGGGTGCAGTGGCGGCGCGGCCACCAGGGGG
>NW_009947549.1:0-260 GCF_000696875.1 Nestor notabilis
GGTGTGGCACAGGACGAGGTGACCCGCGGCCCCGGGGACCCGTCACTGCCACATGCAGCGAAGGTGTGGGGTCCCTGGCCGTGCCCAGGGGTGCCAGCGCTGTCCCAGGGTCTGGCACCCCCAAAACAGATGCCACAGGGTGGCAGTGACCAGGTCTAGGACCCCATCACACATGGGATCCCCTCCCTGCCACCAGACCTGTGCCAGGGTGCCCCAATGTCCCGGCTCAGCCCCGGCAGGGGACAGGGACCGTGTTGTTC
>NW_009947550.1:0-260 GCF_000696875.1 Nestor notabilis
CGTTTTCCTCATCCATTCATAAGAGCTGTGCCTTTGGCTGTTGGGAGAGATTTGCTGTGTATTAATTGTATCTACAGGAGGTAATCCCCCAGATCCAGCGGGATGGAGGGAGCTGTAATCAGCAGAAGCGTAGGAGACCTGTCCAGGAGACGAGCCATTGATCTGAGCAGCAGCGACCGTGCTGGAAGGTCCTGGGCCGTAAGCGTTCCAGTCCTCCCTCTGCGGGCCATAGTGGGATCCCCAGGTTCCCGCGGGCTGGC
>NW_009947551.1:0-260 GCF_000696875.1 Nestor notabilis
CAGGCACCCTACAGCACCCCTATGGCACCCCACAGCACCCCACAGCGCCCATAGTGCCGAGAGGCACCCTACAGTGCCCCCGTGACACCTCCAGGACATCCACAGCCCCCACGGACACCCTATAGCCCCCCTATAGATCCCCATAGCACCCCATAGCCCCCTAATTAGGGCCCCTCCTAACCAGGGCACTAACGACGGGCATGAGGGGACCCCGGGGACACCCCCCTAACACCCCCCTAAACGCCACCTAAACCCCCCCA
>NW_009947552.1:0-260 GCF_000696875.1 Nestor notabilis
CCGCAGTTAGCGCAGAGAGATCATCTTCATCTGAGTACAAGTTCTGCTTTCCCGTACCCTGGGCATGGTTGCTGAACCCTCAGCTCTCGGGGACCAACAGCAGAGACGATGTTAGTCCAACAGCAGCCAGACTGCTCACTGAGTTCACACGTAGTCCAGAATTTCTGTCTCCATTTCACTTTCACTCCCACCAGAAGGCTTGAAGTCCTCTTCCTCCTCCTCGTCATCATCCTCATCCTCTGCAGACTCATACGCTAGCT
>NW_009947553.1:0-260 GCF_000696875.1 Nestor notabilis
AAACCCAATGCACAAAGCAGGAGGAATTTGGACCTCTTATTTTTGCCTTTGTTTTATAAGAACACCTCCATTTATTCTTTCTAATTATATTGGTTTGTGTGTAGGTGCAGGTCCTGTTCTGGTTATTTCCTGCTAACAGCTCACAGATGTCCTTGAAAAGCATCCTGATTTTAAAAGTAGTTATTAAAAATGGCTTTGAATGCAAGTTGAAAATCCCTTCTAACCAGGACCTGGAACAATTCTGTGTTCCCATATCCAGG
>NW_009947554.1:0-260 GCF_000696875.1 Nestor notabilis
CCCCCCAGGAAGGGCAGAGGTGCTGTGGATCACCCCAGAATGCTGCCCTGGAGCAGGAGGGGTCCCAGTCACCCCACTGTGCCGGTGCTGGGGACCTGTTGCCCAGGGCTAGATGATCCTGTGCTGCCTTCTTACAGCGCATATGTCCCTTGTCCCCATCCCCATCTGCACTGGTATTTCCAAGCATTCCACAAGCTTGGGGGTCCACAGGTGGGGGGAACCCCCCATCTGCTGCCTGTACCCCTGCCAGGGTGACCCGC
>NW_009947555.1:0-260 GCF_000696875.1 Nestor notabilis
GGGGGGGGGGAACCTGGATGATGGGATCACGGAATGATGGGATAATGGAATGGTGGGAACATGGGATGGTGGGAACATGGATCATGGAATGATGGGACCAATCATGGAATGATGGGATCATGGGAATGTGGGCTCATGGCAATGGAGGATGATGTGATCCATCATGGACTGATGGAATAATGGGAACATGGGATGACGGGACCATGGGATGGTGGGAACATGGGATGACGGGAACATGGGATGACGGGAACATGGCTCAT
>NW_009947556.1:0-260 GCF_000696875.1 Nestor notabilis
TACAATTTTGTCCTGCCAAGGTACCATCTTGTGGGGCCAGGGCACAATCTTGTCCTTCCAAAGTACTATTTTGTCCTTCTAAGGTACTATCTTGTTGTGCCAGGGCAGCCTCTTGTCATGCCCAGGCTCCATCTTGTCCTGCCTGGGCGCCATCTTGTCCTCCTCAGGTAATATCTTTTCCTGAGGGGGAACTGGTACTATCTTGTCCTGCCCGGGCACTCTCTTGTCCTGCCTGGTTAACATCTTTCCCTGCCCAGTTG
>NW_009947557.1:0-261 GCF_000696875.1 Nestor notabilis
TAACTATTCTATGATTCTATGATCCTATGTTATCTTAGCAGCTGAGAGAGAAGTGTGCTTAAGTGCTATACAAAAATCATGCTGAGGAAATCAGGCTTTACTGATACACTGTACCTAAAGCCTGATATCAAATTAATGCTATTATAAAGGAGCTTCTGTATGGTACTTCATGTATTTTCTCAATTTTCTCCTAGACATCTAACATTGCCCTAGTGTTCTAGCTGTATAGAATTAGGAAAAAAAAAAAAAAGTATATATATA
>NW_009947558.1:0-261 GCF_000696875.1 Nestor notabilis
GAGACTTCTGAGGAGAGCTCTCTGGAGAGCTCTGTGCGCAGCTCCGAGGAGACTTCAGAGGCTCCAGAGGAAAATGCTGTGGAGAGTCCCTGGAAGGATCCCCTGACAGCTCCTCCAGATAGTCCACTGCTGAGCCCCTGCTGGCAGCCCAGCATGGTTCTCAACTGCTTGCCACAGTCCCCAGGCCAGGCCACCGGCTGCTCTCAAGCGCCATCCACCTTGCACAGCCCCACTGGTGCAGGAGGCACTGCAGAGGCAGCC
>NW_009947559.1:0-261 GCF_000696875.1 Nestor notabilis
GCCATTCAGTGCCTGGGTAAGAAAATGCAATAAGTAAAAGGCTTTCAGATGTTCCCAGAGAGCCCATGCTTGGGAGCAGGATCACTCTGGCATGATTTTAAAGACCCTGAAACTCCCTTCTGTAACTTTCACGGATACCTCTGGATATGGTAGTTAACACCATGTCCTTGCAGAATAGTGTGAAATTGTATTTTATGTTCCTGATTCACTCTTTAACTAATCACCTTCAAGACAATGTGTCTGATTCAGAATTCATGACAA
>NW_009947560.1:0-261 GCF_000696875.1 Nestor notabilis
GGCCGGGGAAAACCGGCGTGATTTGCAAAGTGTAACAGAGCGAGTAAGCGCCCTGCAAAAGGACGCAAAACTGCGGCCCGCGAAGGGTAACTCGCTTGAGTGTGCCGCGCTGGGCGCCATCTTGGCTGCTGCAGCAGAGGCTGGAGAACAACGACTAACGGCTGAATCTCAGTTCCTACAAACGTTACAAGAGCTGGTCCGAGCCCTGCGGGACCAGGTACTTAACTGAAAAGAACTGCGACACAAAGAGAAAAATCAGGC
>NW_009947561.1:0-261 GCF_000696875.1 Nestor notabilis
ACTTTGGGGGTCTCAGTCCTGTCCCTTTGGGCATCTCAATCTTGTCCCTTTGGGGGCCCTGATCCCGTCACTTTGGGTGTCCCAATCCTGTCACCTTGGACCAGACCTTGTCACCTGGACGGTCCTGACCCTGTCCTTTTAGGAGCCCTGATCCTGCCATCTCGGGGGTCCCCATCCCACCCGGGGGGTCCCCATCCCACCCCTCAGCATCCTCCTTTCACCCCTTTGTGGGGGGGTCCCAATCCCATCCCTTTGGGAGTC
>NW_009947562.1:0-261 GCF_000696875.1 Nestor notabilis
CGTATGGGCATGTATGGACATGTATGGACACACATGGACACGTATCGGCACACATGGACATGCACATGGACACGTATGGACATATATGACCACATATACACGTGTATGGACACACATGGACACATATGGGCACACAATGACACGCACATGGACACGTATGGACACACTGGTGACACATATGGGTACATGTGGACACGCAGTGACACGCATGGTGACACACATGGACACACGTCACACATGTCACACATGGACACACACATG
>NW_009947563.1:0-261 GCF_000696875.1 Nestor notabilis
GCACATAAACCTGCTTTTCAAATAAAGCTCGGAAAAGCCCTATTGTACAACGGCATTTTAGAACACGGCAAGGTGAAGCTTTCCTCGGAGGACCAGCACAACATAACATCCCTCAGTCCCTTGCTTTGCTTCACCAGGTGCTCTTACGACGCGAAACAGCGAACCGTGCCCCGTGCGCAGCGCTCAGCAGTGAATCACATTGCGCTACATCAGCATCAGCCCACACGCGAGCCCGGCCCCCTCCGCCGCACCTCGAGGGGG
>NW_009947564.1:0-261 GCF_000696875.1 Nestor notabilis
GATGTAAAGATAAACCTTCAGGAGGCTGCAGAGCACCGAGACGGCGCAGGCACCCACCAACCCTGTGGGGAAAAGGCAGCAGCAGGTCACTGGTGTCCCCTGGGGTGTCCCTGTGCCGTCCCCACGGACCCCTGAGGGCTCTCACCTTGCAGCAGCGCGTCCAGCAGCGCCCAGCCCCACGCCAGCCCAGGCAGCCACGACCCCAGGGAAAACATTCCGGATAGAGAGGAGCCACGGCAGAGCCAGGGCCCGGCTCCCAGG
>NW_009947565.1:0-261 GCF_000696875.1 Nestor notabilis
ATTTGGGAACCCATCACTGTAACAGCTGTGACTTTCCACTGTGCAGAATGGAAGACTACCTGACTCAAACACAGGGGCACCTGAACCTGACACAGAACCAGTAAGTTGAGGCTAACTGAAATGTATTGTTTAAACTCAATTAAAGCTCTACTAACATCGACTAGAGATTCGGGATGTCACATGGATTCGACACTACACTGGCTGACTCTTTAAGTTTACGGCAAATGATCAGAAGTGTGAAATCACTCATCTAATAATTAC
>NW_009947566.1:0-261 GCF_000696875.1 Nestor notabilis
GTTTGTGTGTTACAGATTAAACTAGAATCTATGGAGGCATGAGCAGCCATGAAAGCAGCAGTACAGATAAAGTGTGAATAGAAACGTTTCTCATTTGAATAGCT
This sequence comes from Nestor notabilis, assembly GCF_000696875.1. Lineage (NCBI taxonomy): Eukaryota > Metazoa > Chordata > Aves > Psittaciformes > Psittacidae > Nestor > Nestor notabilis. The sequence continues at coordinate 105 of NW_009947566.1, forward strand.
AACATTTGGAAGCAACTTCCGTTAACTTTGTAAAGAGCAGACTTTTTGTTCTGACTTACACAAGTGATTGATAGCTCATTAATGTCCCTGACAAAAACATACAGCAACAGAGTATAGTATATAACATTAGAGAGTATAAAAGGAAAGAAAAAGCCTG
>NW_009947567.1:0-261 GCF_000696875.1 Nestor notabilis
GCTGCGCTCAGGAGGGAAACCCTCTCCCAAGAAGAAGCAGCTCAACATGTCCTGGAGAGTGATGAAGGTGTTGCTGACTCATGCCTGAGTGTGAGCCATCACCAAGTGAACCTGTTGACTTCGGTACACTCTTCCCAAACAAAACAATGCTCCCCTTTCATAATTGGTGGGTGGCTTGTTCAGGTCACTGACCCAGTGGGTCTGGCTTGTTTTGCCCAGCTCAGGGACGGATAGAATCATAGAATCATAGAATGGTTTCTG
>NW_009947568.1:0-261 GCF_000696875.1 Nestor notabilis
TTTTGGGTCTGGGGGATGATTAGTGGGTCTGGGGGATGATTTTCATGGTCTTGGGGGGCTTTAGTTAAGTCTGACAGGAATTTTAGGGGGGTGGGGGAGGATTTTTTGGGTCTGGGGGTGTTAAGAGTGGTGTGGGGGATGATTTTGGAGGTCTGTGGGTGGTTAGAGTGGTCTGATGAGGACTTTAGGGTGTCTGGGGGATGATTTTGGGGTCTGGATGGACTTGGAGCGGTGTGACAGGGGCTTCAGTGGGTCCGGGGG
>NW_009947569.1:0-261 GCF_000696875.1 Nestor notabilis
AGGCTGGGACCGTATGGCAGATTGATGTCAGAGGAGAGCCTCAAAACAGCCACTTTCTTACAGATGATGGTGACATATTTATATCTGAGGGTGATGATAACAAACATCAATAATACCCTTAACTAGCATAATAGTAACAGAGCTCCAGGGTATAAGGTGACCTGACAAGGCCTGTGGCTCTTAGCAGCAGTCAAAAGTAGAGAAGTTCAAGAAGAACAGAAAAGAATAGACATTGTCAACTAAAACCATCTTTTGAAACTC
>NW_009947570.1:0-261 GCF_000696875.1 Nestor notabilis
ACGTCAGATGGGGGGAGATGTTGGGGGGTGTGTTTGATCCCCACCACCTTTGATGGAGCGCGATGCCGTCCCTTCGACATGAGCACATTGGGCTTGGCAAAAGCTCTTGTGGCCGCCGGTTCCTGCTTGTTCTCCCCTTGGCTGCGAGTAGAGCGGTGCCCGGGCTGGCTGCCCTCAGGTGACCTCCCAAAGTGATGTTTTGGAGGAACAAAAACAACAGTGTGGGTTTCGCACGGGAGAGCGCGCCTGGGGCCCTGTGCG
>NW_009947571.1:0-261 GCF_000696875.1 Nestor notabilis
TTATTTGACAACCTGGCAAGGTAGATACCTAGCCAGCCAACTTGGCAACAGAATAAGATTAGGGTGTCCTTTAGATGAGCTATCCTCATTAAACTGTCATTATAACACTGAAAAACACACTCACAGATCAAGAGGACCCTTGCCCAGGTGAAGACCCTTCCTCCACACAAGCGTAGTAAAAGAAGAGATGACACAGAAGGTATAATTATGTGTAAATCACTAACCAATCGTTGTAACTGGGAGTGTACTACCTTGTAATTT
>NW_009947572.1:0-261 GCF_000696875.1 Nestor notabilis
AACACAACTATGTTAAATATTAAATAAATTAGCTTAACAGTGACTTACATACTTAGGACTTAGTGATCCTGAGATACTTACAGTGCTCACTGAAGCATGCCTTATTCCCACTGTGCCGTGTAAGACACAAAAGCAACCACTCCTATACCTACTTGAAAACATATATCCTCTTTTCGAGGGAAAAAAAGCTTAGTGTCCTCTTACTTAGTGCACTTTACTGCTGCAGAATGGTATGTTCAACCAGCAGGTCCATCAATCTGT
>NW_009947573.1:0-261 GCF_000696875.1 Nestor notabilis
GAACCACGACACTCCGCAACCTGCGTCCCTCTCCTCACCCCTAGCCCCAGGCAAGGGACACGAGAGGCAGCCCAGACCCGCCCCATCAGAGGCAGCGAGCAACTCCTTGTCCCTCGCCGGCTCCTGGAGCAGGAGAAAGGACGCGCCGGGCGCATCCCAGCCTTAAAGGTACAAGGCAGTTCCTCGTTGAGAAGAACTACATCTCCCAGAAAGCATGGCGGTAGGGAGGCCCGTCTCCCACCACCGCTTCCCGGAAAGACC
>NW_009947574.1:0-262 GCF_000696875.1 Nestor notabilis
AGGGCCCTTGCACGAGGGCCCTTGCACGAGGATGCTCACGCGGGGCCCTTTGCACAAGGGCCTTGCACGAGGGTACTGGGGGGATCCCGTGGGTGCTGACAGCCCCCTACACATGCTGGGGGGCCCTATGGGGATTAAGGGGTCCCATGGGTGCTGGGGGGTCCCTGGTGTCCCCTACGGCTGGCATTGTCCCCTGTGTATGTCAGTGTCGCCCTGTGGGTGCCCCTGCCCCCTATGGGTGCTCCTGCCCCCTATGGGTGCC
>NW_009947575.1:0-261 GCF_000696875.1 Nestor notabilis
GCTGATCCCAAGGGACCAAAGGGATGCTCCAGACCAGATGGAGTCACGCTCGGCACATAAAGCTGGGGAGGGAGGAGGAAGTGGGGACGTTCAGAGTTACAGCATCGGTCTCCCCAGGTAACGGTTACGTGTGATGGGGCCCTGCTGGCCTGGAGGTGGCTGAACCCTGACCATGGGAAGGGGTGAATGAATCCCTTGTTCTGCTTTGCTTGTGTGCGTGGCTTTTGCTGTCCCTGTTCAACTGCCTTTGTCTTAACCCGT
>NW_009947576.1:0-262 GCF_000696875.1 Nestor notabilis
CCCATAAGTGACCCACACACCCCATAAGTGACCCACAAGTGACTCACACACCCCGTGACCCGTAAGTGCCCCACACACCCCATAAACGACCCATAAATGACCCATGAATGACCCACACACCCCATAAGTGACCCATAACTCACCCACACACCCCATAGCTGACCCACAAGTGCCCCACACACCCCGTAAGTAACCCATAAGTGACCCACACACCCAATAAGTGACCCATAAATGACCCATAAGTGACCCCCCACACCCCATG
>NW_009947577.1:0-262 GCF_000696875.1 Nestor notabilis
GGCAGGGGACGGGAGCGGAGGGAACAAGGAGAGGGGGAAGCCTGGTCCCCCTCCGGCTTCCCGACCCCGGTTAGCCACGGGCATCGCCCCTCCGGGCATCACCCACAGCCCTCAGCTCCATTCAGTGCCCCAGCGCCGTCCTGATGAAATTCATTAATCGGATTAATCGCGGTTGCAAAAGGTCACAGCCCGCAGGCGGTTGTTCCGTATTTATTTATTTTTCTTAACTAACACTCCCCAAATCCCTCCAAGCACTGAGGGA
>NW_009947578.1:0-262 GCF_000696875.1 Nestor notabilis
CCCACAGGGTGAGCTGCTGTGCTGGTGGGATGGGGCTGAACGGGAGGAAGGGTCTCGCTTCCAGGAGCTGGCACGAGAGAGATGGCCCCAAGGCTTTGGGAACGTCTCTGGAAAGGGGAGTTACTGGACATGAATCACCCGGACCAGGGCAGGGACACTCACCCCGTGCCCTCTCTGCCGTGGGGACAGGGGTGGTGGGGATCCCGGGAGTGCCCGGGCTTGGGGATGCTGAAGGTGTGGAAGGTGCCGGGGTGCCAGAGCA
>NW_009947579.1:0-262 GCF_000696875.1 Nestor notabilis
CGTACTCCCCCGAGTCGGCCGCTGTCACCTGCGGGATGCGCAGGCGGGTGCCCGACACCTGGGGGGTGACACACGTGAGGAGGGGGACACAAAACCCCCCAAAAATCACTTTTCCACCCCAAAACGCTTCTCTGGGCTTGAATGGGGCCACCTGAGTTTGAATGGGGCCACCAGTGTTTGCACGGGGCCATGAGTCAACCCCAACCACCCCTGCTGGTACCATCCCCTCCTTGTCCCCTACCTGGTGCTTGGCCGGGAGGGA
>NW_009947580.1:0-260 GCF_000696875.1 Nestor notabilis
GATCATCTAGTTCCAACCCCCCTGCCACATCTCTGATATGAAATTAATTGTCAAGCAATTCAACTTTAAAAAGCTTTCCTAACAATAACATTTTTCTCTAACAGTCCGACACCTAAAATGACTACACACTGAATTACAGGGAAGAAAACAAAAATCAGTTTGGCATCCCAGATGATCTATTTGTTTTAAACGATGAAGCATTCTGCTACATCTATTTTGGCACTTACTTGCTAACAGCAGATGTCTCTGTGCTGCAACCA
>NW_009947581.1:0-262 GCF_000696875.1 Nestor notabilis
ACAGGGCTGACACTGGGGCCCATGAACGGACATGCCAGCCTGTGCGAAAGGACAGCAGTCCTTTGCCCGGCAGAGGAAAATTTGTCAGTACTTCCCTTTACTGAGCATGCAACGTGTTTCTGTAACACAAAGAAGAGATTTCAGTCCATCGCCTCCTTTTCGCCATGGCCCTGCTCTTCCCTCATCTAGGGAGGTCACTGTTTCATGATCCTTTCCTTCTAGAGCTCACTATTCCCTTTTGGTACCAACTCAGGACACCGTG
>NW_009947582.1:0-262 GCF_000696875.1 Nestor notabilis
GAACTCCGCTCTTTACCAGATGCCCATTAGTGTGCTGCCATCAGATTCTTATGCTCTACTCAACATAAAGAACGGCTGCCCCAACCATCCCCACGGGCCATTGCCTGCTTCTGCCTCCAGTCACCCAGCTGTGATGGCTGCTTCTGTGAGAGGGACTCTGGAACTGTATCGCTGTGGAATCAGCTCCAAAAGCTTATTTAACCCCTGTCTTAGTTACAGAGACATGCCTTTAAATTCTTAGCCCCTTATCTTCTTCTTCAAG
>NW_009947583.1:0-262 GCF_000696875.1 Nestor notabilis
AAAATAATCTGAACATAGTAGAATAAACACTAGTCTGAAGAAAAAAACAGGGTTTGGTTTCGGGATTTTTTTTCTTTTTTTTCAGTTTCTAGAACAAATCAAAGCTAAAACACCAGATTCATTTAGTCAGAACAGTATGCATATTTTTTAGGATACCACTTCTTGAATAAATAACTTTTGTTTTGTTTTTCCTGTAATGATTTTATTGATACAGTCTTTGTAATACAAAGCAAAGATATGCAGAAGAACAGAAAAACCTTCT
>NW_009947584.1:0-262 GCF_000696875.1 Nestor notabilis
TTCATTATGTCCACAGCAGCCTTCAGAGGTAGCCAGCTGACCAAATGGAACTAGAGTCCCTCTCTTCTCCATCAGCTGTATTTCCCAGATCTCCATTGACTTTAATGGCAGTTGTCCCATGGCCTTCCTGACATTGCCTAACCACACTCAGGGCACCTACTCAATGGCTAAGTACAGGCCTCTACTGCCCAGATTGCAGAGCCCATCCCAGATTTTCTCTGGCCCTGAATAGAGAAGCATTCCCTCTTTTGGCCCCTTCACA
>NW_009947585.1:0-262 GCF_000696875.1 Nestor notabilis
CTCCCCTCTCTCCACCTGGCTGGACACAGTGACTTAAGGGATAGGGGGCAATGGAGACAAGTTCCTGCCCAGCACTGCAGGCGCGTCTCCTCTGTGACTACCCCACCTTCTCAGGTGCCCTTGTGTAACAGGCCTGAGGCTCTGCAAGTGGAACCGAACCACTGGGAGGACAGTGGCTCATCTGGATTCTAGGTGTCATCGAGGTTAAATCAGCCTGTGCCTTGCATTAAAACTGCTTCCATAAACAGTAAAAGATGGGTCA
>NW_009947586.1:0-262 GCF_000696875.1 Nestor notabilis
CTGCGGCGTGAGTGACCCCAATGATCCCAGCCTGGCCCCCATGTCCCCAGCGTGGTCCCAATGACCCTGATGTGTTCCTTGTGCCCCCCAACCTGCCCCAAATCTGTCTCCAGTGACCCCCAACTTGTCCCAAATGATCCTCAACACGTCCCCAACAACCCCAGCATGTCCCCAGTGTGTCCCCAATGACCCCACTTCATCCCAAATGATCCCTAACGTGACCCCAACGCGTCCCCAATGACCCAAACATGTCCCCAGTGAC
>NW_009947587.1:0-262 GCF_000696875.1 Nestor notabilis
TTCCCTCTTTGCAGCAGAGCAGAACAAAATTTCTGACAGTTTTCACCTCTTCCCCGCTCACCTTTCTTGGGAAATCTCAAAAAGATCACAATTTTTTCAGTTCAAGATGGAGACCTTCAAGAGCACACTGCCCTGGCAGGGCTGGAATTCTCCAAAAGGAAAGAAAGCAGAGCCACGCTGGCTTAGAAACACCTGAGCAGAACTGAATAAAGCTTAGCAGGAACCCGAAGTGGCACCTCAAGTCCTCCCCCTGAACTGCTCC
>NW_009947588.1:0-262 GCF_000696875.1 Nestor notabilis
GCCTGTTCCTGCCCTCATGGTTTCATCAGTGCTTTCTGACTCTGCCCTTGTAGATGCCTATTTCCTTTTGCTGCTTAGATTCCCCAGATGAGCTCTGCTGCCAGGACTTGGAGTTCCACCCTGTGGCCCTAGCACCACCTCAGCAGCGGCGAGGAGAACGTCACCATGTCCTTCTGCTCTGGCCGGAAGGTTCCACTAGCTTGCCCCGGAGCCAGAGCAGTGCCCTCAGACCCATCCCAGCCCTCGCAGGAGGCCTTGCTGG
>NW_009947589.1:0-262 GCF_000696875.1 Nestor notabilis
CATTTCTAACCCATTTTTGGCCGTTTCTAACTCATTTTAGGCCATTTTTAACCCTATTTGACATTTCTAACCCTTTTTGGGCATTTTTAGCCGTATTTGACCATTTCTAATCTGTTTTTGTCCATTTCTAAGCCGGATTTTGCCATTTTAAGCATTTTTGGTGATTTCTAATCAGTTTTTGGCCATTCCTAAGTCCAGTTTTGTCCATTTTTAGCCTTATTTGCCCATTTGTAACCTGGTTTTGGCCATTTTTAGCCATATT
>NW_009947590.1:0-262 GCF_000696875.1 Nestor notabilis
ACCCCCCCCAGCCCCTCTCCCATGGGGTGTGGGTGCTGCAGGGGGCACCCAGGGAGTTCCCCCCTCCCCTCTGTGTGCACCCATCATAGGGGCTGCCCCATAGCGGGATCTGGCCCCACTGATCCCTCACCCCCTCTGCAGGTGCGGGAGATCCTGGAATGCTGCTCCTGCCCCTCCCAATTCCCCATGGTCAAGGTCTCGGAGGGGAAATACAAAGTGGGGGACTCCAACACCCTGATCTTTGTCCGGGTAAGAGCCACCA
>NW_009947591.1:0-262 GCF_000696875.1 Nestor notabilis
CCCATTCTCAGACCCTTGCACACACACATACTGTTTTCCAAAACCCATCCCAGTCACTACTCCGATGAGTAGAGCCAGGAATAAATGCAATACTCCTCACTAGTCTCTGTGTTGGAATCTTGAGCAGCAGCTCAGCTCCACCTCAGGCTTTCACACTGGTTCTCACCTCATCTCATGTTTGATTGCAATCACATTGTCATTGCTGAACTTGACATATTACTGAGAATACAATTTTCCTAGCTTGCTGTTTTAGTGACATTAC
>NW_009947592.1:0-262 GCF_000696875.1 Nestor notabilis
GTGGTGGGCATTCAGATTCTGCAGCAAAACAGTAAACGGGATGCCGTGGGAAGCAGCTGTAAGAGGCAAAGGAGGGACGGGATGAGCTGCCTTATATGTGCACAGTGCTCTGGGCTGCAGCAGGGTAGCCAACGCATCACTGCACAATGGGCACCACATGTCCAGCCTGGGGCTTCTCCTCATCAGTCACTCCCCCGTTCGCACCCATGGCCGGGAAGGTGTGTGGGGCCGTGGCGCAACCACTGCCCGGCGGCTCCTGACC
>NW_009947593.1:0-262 GCF_000696875.1 Nestor notabilis
CTCGAAATTCCTCGAAACTTCTCGATGATGAGACCCCAGCAACAAAAAGGAAGCAATGGGGAAGAGCCATGTCAATATCTGGGCAAAAGAGAGAACGGGAACGGCTGAAGCAAAAAACCCAAGAGGTATAAAGGACAACCTCCGAGGGGCGGGTGTGCGGCTCGGGGGGAGCGGGGAGTCCCCGGCGCACCCAGCGCTGGGTTTTTATCTGCTACCGCTTGCTCAAGTCAATAAAAGTTATGGGTTCTTTTTAAAAACAAAA
>NW_009947594.1:0-262 GCF_000696875.1 Nestor notabilis
CCACCATGTTAGTCTCCAAATGATGTTTGAGATTCGCCACCTCTTCTCTCAGCTCCTGATTGTTCCTCTCCAAGTTTGCATTGTTCTCACACATGCTGGACAACTGTCCTCGCAAATCATTATTTTGTGCTTGTAGCTGCATGCATTGTTCAGACTTTTTTTCCAGCTGCTGCGTATGTCTATAAATCTGTAGACGGCGGGAGAAGGAAAGGAGGCAGAGGTTGGAAATTGATGAAGGGATTGGCCATCAAGACTGTAATTA
>NW_009947595.1:0-262 GCF_000696875.1 Nestor notabilis
TTTTTTTTTATCAACATAAAAAAATCCCAAAATACTTTAGTTCTGTTGAATATTTACAAGTCAGTACTTCCCTTGCAAAGAATAAGAATAATTACATGTTGTTGAATGTTTTGTTGAATGTTTTTAGTTTGTTCTCATTTCTTGGCACCTAAACTACAATAAATGCCCTCTGAGCTTTATAAAACGTAGCAGGGAGAAAATTAGTTTCTAACCATGCCTTTTGCATGCATTTTATGTGTCTCTATGATGTGTTCTGTTATTT
>NW_009947596.1:0-262 GCF_000696875.1 Nestor notabilis
GTCAAGGCTTTTGTCGAGGCTTTTGGCCAGGATTTTGACGGGGATTTTGACAGGAATTTTACCCAGGTTTTTGCAATGGATCGTGCCCAGACTTTTGCCAGGTCTTTAGGCATGGATTTTGCAAGGGCTTTTCCCAAGGCTTTTGCCAGGGCTTTTGACAAGGATTTATGCAAGACGTTTTCCAGGGACTTTGCCAAGGCTTTTGCCATGGGTTTTGACAGGTACCGTTGCAGGGGTTTTGCCTGAGCTTCTGGCAGAGCTT
>NW_009947597.1:0-262 GCF_000696875.1 Nestor notabilis
CTGTTCAGTAACATGTAACGTTTTATCTACTGTGCTCATTGCTCAGCTCTACTGCTAAAGCAGTAACGTTTCAGAGCTGTGTTTGTTTTCAGAAGGTATTATTGTAGAATGAGTCAACTGCCTTTGCAGTGGCTCATTTTTAGTCCAAAAGTAAGGTTTTTGTGTGTCTCTTGGAAGAGACCTTATTTTGAATGACATGGAAGGGCCTTGTGTTTAGGTGGCTTTAATTCTCAAGTTTCTGCTTTCTGTTAAGACACTCTTT
>NW_009947598.1:0-262 GCF_000696875.1 Nestor notabilis
GCGCTCGCCCTCATCGCCCCGCAGGTGTGGATGGGATACCCGTGGGCAGAGAAGCTGTGAGTATCCGCCAGCATCGGGCACGGCACAGGGGTTCCGGGGTCCCCATCCCTCCGCCTGGCTGTCGAGCCGAGGCTGTGCCGAGCACCACACCAGTGCGTGCCATGTGGAGCCGAGGCCGAGCTGCTCCGCGGGGAGGGGTGTGAATCCCCAGGGCTGCTCCATGACGCTGCTGCAGGGTTGTTCCCCCGGACAGCTCCGTTGC
>NW_009947599.1:0-262 GCF_000696875.1 Nestor notabilis
AAAAAAAGACATAAAAAGCACAGAAACTGCTAGCATTTTAAAAGTCCTCATAAAAGACTGTGAAAGAATTCACAGGGCAAATTTCCAGCTGTAACAATGTAAGATTATTATATGCGTCCACTTCCTGAGTTGACTTTCAATGTCTCACGTAACAATATGATGCTGTATTTTAACACATTTGCAACAGTATTTGCAACACAGCAGCACAATGTGTTAACGTAGCCAGTTCTCCAACAGCAGTTGCCACCTGGGAAGGGCTTTA
>NW_009947600.1:0-262 GCF_000696875.1 Nestor notabilis
AAAAAAAAAAAAAAGGAAATTGTCAAATTGATAAAATGTATCAAGATACTTTAATCTAAAAATTGTTCCTTGTGTTGAAAATTATAGTTAATTTAACATCTGAAAGGGAATTACAACTTTCAGGAACCAACAGACACAATCATTTCCTTTGACCAACCATCTTTGTTTTTGTGGGAGTGAGAGATGTGGGGTGATAAAAATTGGTTTTTGAGTTTTGTTTTAGGTTTTTGAGTTTTTTTGTTTGTTTGTTTGTTTGTTTTTT
>NW_009947601.1:0-262 GCF_000696875.1 Nestor notabilis
CCATAAAGCCGCTCTCCAGCTTTCCAGGAGCCCCTTTAGACACTCGGGAGCTGCTCAAGGTCTCCCCTTCAGGAGCTCCAGCCCCCAAACCCCTCCCAAGGCATCACCCACCGTCGTGATGGAGTAGATGGGGTTGAGGATGGTGAAGAGCAGGACGTTGTTGACGCCCCGGGAATCATCCGTGTCTCCAGGGCGGGAGATCTTTTGGCTGGTGGAGTAGTTGACGAAGGCCGGGTGCCCAGCGATGTAGATCTGGTTGTCG
>NW_009947602.1:0-262 GCF_000696875.1 Nestor notabilis
TATTCAAGGATCACCTGCTCCAAGATCAGGACTGTTGTGTCCTGACTAGAAGGAAATGGGGCAAAAAGGCCAGAAGGCCTCCATGGATGGATGAGGAGATTCTGAGAAAACTCAGAAGGAAAAAAGAAGCCTATGGAAGGTGGAAAAGAGGACAGGTGGTGTGAAAAGAATACAGGGACATTGTCTAGGAAGCTAGGGACCTGGTCATGAAAGCAAAGGCAAAGTTAGAATTGAGTCTGGCCAGGGATGTCAAGGATAACAG
>NW_009947603.1:0-263 GCF_000696875.1 Nestor notabilis
TGTCCCCATAGAGGGGGATCGGGGAGGTGTCTCCCTGCAATCCCTATTGTCGCCACAGAACGTCGCTGTCCGCATGCGTGTCCCCCCTCCATGCGCCCCATAGGGGAGTTCGGGGAGGTGTCCCCATGCGCCCCCATGTGCTCCATAGGGGAGTTCGGGGAGGTGTCCCCATGTGCCCCCATGTGCCCCATAGGGGAGTTCGGGGAGGTGTGCCGGGGCCGGCTGGCGCTGCCGGGGCTGCCCGAGGTGCCGGTAGCGGTGAA
>NW_009947604.1:0-262 GCF_000696875.1 Nestor notabilis
TTTGGGGTTTTGGTTTTTTTTTTTTGTTTTTCTTTCCCCCCAAGGAAAGGGCTCCTGTCCTCTTCTTGGTTGCTTCTATAGCCTGTGTAAGGCTGAGAGCCACCAGTGCTAACACAAGTGCATTTTCACACCACTGTAGCTGGCAGCAGCACGATGTGACCAAGAGACTGTGTCAGAGCACTAGGAATATTGTGGAGAGTGGGAGCCGCTCAGCTGGGCATTCAGAGCATCCTGTGGTGTGTCAGAGCTGGTTCTGGAGTGT
>NW_009947605.1:0-262 GCF_000696875.1 Nestor notabilis
TCATGGCCAAGGCATGAAGTTTCTGTAGTGAATGAACTGCATGTCTACTGCTATATCCATAATGTTGGTGGGAGACCACTTGAGTCCTGTGGAGTTTTTATGAGGATTCACTGTGCGATTCCTGTCCTGCATCTCTGTGGTCATGGTATTGGGTGTTTGGGAAGGTTGGGCTAGGTTCCTGGAGCAAAACTCTCATGTCATCAGCGCTGATATCCACTAAGTCTCTCTTGTTCTAGGTCCATCCACCGGAGATCCTGGGACT
>NW_009947606.1:0-263 GCF_000696875.1 Nestor notabilis
GGAACCCAAACCCAGCACTTCCCAAGCAAAGGGGTACAAGCATCCTCCCACCCTGTCCCCAAGAGGGACTTGGGCACAATGGCACCGCTGTCCCCACAGATGGGCCTGGGGGCTCCGAGCATGAGGCCACGCTGGCCTAGAGCCCCACTCCCAATATCCCAACAGGAGGGATCTGCCTCCTCCCGCTCCAGAGCCTCACGTTCTTGAGGAATTCCTCCGCCACGATGCGGGCCCTGGCGTTGACAGACAGCTTCATCTCGCTG
>NW_009947607.1:0-263 GCF_000696875.1 Nestor notabilis
GGGGCAGCAGCTCTGCTCACCACATTGCTCGAGTCATCCGTGCCGGGCTTGGCTGCTGCAGCCTCCCCCAGAGCAATGGCCTCGTTTCTCTGGCTGCCTTTGTCCAGCTTTTCTTTGGCCTTTTCGAGGATCTTCTCATATTTTGTGTTTCCTGAAAGCACAGAACACCTCCAGTAGCCGCAGGGCAGCACAAATCCCACAGAAAACGGGAAGCCCCATTCCCCCGACACCAAGACACAAACTGCTCCAGCAGTGCAGGGAAA
>NW_009947608.1:0-263 GCF_000696875.1 Nestor notabilis
GTGTTACATGTGTGTTCATGTGTGTGTGATGTGTGTTACATGTGTGTGCATGTGTGATACATGTGTGATACCTGTATGATATGTGTGTGGTACATGTATGATACCTGTATGATACACATGTGTGATGCCTGTATGATACACGTGTGACACATGTATGATACCTGTATGACACCTGTATGGCACACGTGTATGACACATGTATGGCACACGTATGACATGCGTATGGCACGCCTATGACACACGTATGACACACGTATGACACG
>NW_009947609.1:0-263 GCF_000696875.1 Nestor notabilis
AACATTATTATATATAAGGTTAAGTAAACTAACTTTAAAATAATGTTCTAAAAAGGTAGTAGGATGAGCAGGTAGGAGGGAACATAATAGAAATCGGTCTCGGTTTATTCTACCAGGAGTTACAAGAGTTCCTCACTTTTGGCTAATTATCCTCAAACATTTTATGATGGTTTCTGTGCTGAGGGCTCCGGTCCTCGATTACTCAACCATTTAAGTACTCCTTGATAAAAATAATGGGGTAGGAGATAGAAAGGCACTATTCT
>NW_009947610.1:0-263 GCF_000696875.1 Nestor notabilis
TGCCCAGGGAGAGGGGTGAGTGCTGGGCTGGGCATCCCGCTCCCTGTACCCACCATGGGGCCAGCCCCACTGATGGCCACTCTCCCACAGGCGTTTCTCTGATGCCCTCGAGTACCTCCAGCTCCTCAATGGTTGCTCCAACGTCAGTGGTGCAACCAGCCCCGCTCCCTCCATCAGCTCCGGCTTGGCCGCTGTCACAGGTAAAGGCTGGTGTGTGTCCTTCTATGGGGACAATACACGTGGGGGTCCACCGGCGATGTGGA
>NW_009947611.1:0-263 GCF_000696875.1 Nestor notabilis
CCAGCTTTGTACCTAGACGAACTGAGCGTGTTCAAGGGCTACGGTCATCGAAAGAGGCATGGGGCGTGTTGTATTTTCTGAACGTACAAAGGCTGGCAAGGGGCTCTGTCAGGGGACATGCGAACCACAGGCGAGTTTGGATACTGGGTTCCATTTGAGTAGGCATGACAATGACCTGCTGGAAGACATTTCTTTGCAGGCTAAGACCCACCTGCCCGACACTCTAACTGCATGTTACCACTCCCAATATGCCCTTGCCCTTC
>NW_009947612.1:0-263 GCF_000696875.1 Nestor notabilis
CAGGTTTTTGCTGGGTCTGCATTTACAGTTCTGGGAAATGTAGGTCACACAACAGAAATGTTAATTGGATGGGGGACTATGAAAACATTTTGAGCTCTTCAACTCTTGTAGCCATCTATTATAGAAGGAATAAGTTTATTTTAATATTTGTGGAATTAAAAATATTGCAGCAAGCTAACCTTGGACCCTCATTTCAGTAATTGGCTCTTGCATACTGTATATTATTTGACACATTCATTTGATTACTTTTCTTAAAAAAAAAA
>NW_009947613.1:0-263 GCF_000696875.1 Nestor notabilis
ACTTCCAGAAGCTGGAAAATGCCCTCGGCTGCGCCTCAGTTCATCCTCTCAGGGGGCAAAAGAGAGCGGGTCCCACGGTGCTGCTCTGAAACCGTTCGCGGGCAGTTTAAAAGCCCTTTCACCCGGGAAGAGCCTGGCACGATGCAGCAGAAGGACAAGGGAAGGGCACAGCCCTGCGGGGATGTGGGACATTAAACAGACCTGGGCGCAGCGCCTTCTCCTGTTGCTTTTCTGGGCATAGAGGCAGGGGAGAGGTTTGCAGC
>NW_009947614.1:0-263 GCF_000696875.1 Nestor notabilis
GTGCACTGATAACCTCCATACACCAGCAGGGCCAAGGCGTCCCCTTTGCAATGTGGCAGGATGCCATGAGACCCCTCCAAGCACAACTCAGTTCAAAGCCTGCTCCATGTCTCCATCTCAGGTGTCCTAAGCTTTGGTGGGAACATAGGGAAGGCCCATATGGGGCTGCTGCGGGCTGACTTCCAGCACCCCAAGACACTGAGTCAGACGTGGAGAGATAAGGACACCAAACCCCTTCCCTTCTGTGGAGCTGCCCCACAGAG
>NW_009947615.1:0-263 GCF_000696875.1 Nestor notabilis
CCTTGGTGCGGGGCTTCTGTCTGCGACCCACGTGGTTCGCTCCGCCTTTGTTCCGCTCCGAGTCACATGGGAGCTCAGCAGCCCTGACCGTGCCCGGGTTCTCCGGTACGTGGGGCATTCGCCAGCGCATCGGGCTCAGGGTGCTCGACTTGTGTCCAGAGCAAGTTAACAGGCTGCCCTGGGGGGGCGTTTCAGATGTTCGCACAACTGAGTGAGGGGGATCATGAATGATTTTGTCATATTTAGTTACAGCAGCTTAGGCT
>NW_009947616.1:0-263 GCF_000696875.1 Nestor notabilis
CCAGCCTGTCAGTACAGATCCGTGTGTACAGACCCAGTACTTCTCTGGCTGACTCCAGGTATGAAGAACAATCCATTAACACAACCTTCTGAGCCTGATCATCCAAGCGTTTTTTGTCTGAGTGCTCACCCACTCAGTCCATAATGTACTAACTTTGATACAAGGGTGTTGTGGGAGACAGTGTCAACAGCCTTGTTAAAACGGACAGCCAAGATGGTCAGATATGATTTATACTTTATAAGGATTCCCCTCTCCACTCCCCA
>NW_009947617.1:0-263 GCF_000696875.1 Nestor notabilis
CCTGTCAGCCTGACCTCAGTGCCAGGGAAGGCTTTGGAGCAGATTATCTTCAATGTCATTACATGGCCCACAAAGGACAACCAGGTGGTCAGGCTCAGTCAGCATGAGTTTATGGAGGGCAGGTCCTGCTTGACTAATGCGATCTCCTTCTTTGACAAGGTGACACACTTAGTGGATGAGGGAAAGACTGTGGATGCTGTCTACCCAGACTTTAATAAAGCCTTTAACACCATCTCCTGGAGAAACTGGCTGCCCATGGCTTG
>NW_009947618.1:0-263 GCF_000696875.1 Nestor notabilis
TGTCCCCAGCTCCCTGCGGCTCCCGTCCCCGTTCCCCATGCCGTCTCCGCCCTCCATGCCTCCCTCTTTGCCTCCCTCCTTGCCTCTCAGCCCCACTGAATTCCTCCTGTCTCCTGCAGGCCATGGCTTTCATAACCTTCCTCGTGTGGGTTCTGCAGCATCTCACCGTGAACATGCACGTGTCCGTTGACGAGCAGGAAGAACCCAAGCATGACTTCATGCAGCAGCGTTTGGAGCAGCTGAACGAGCGGATGGGTCAGCTG
>NW_009947619.1:0-263 GCF_000696875.1 Nestor notabilis
AAAGTAAGATCAAGGCACTTGACCTCATTTCTGGAGAACCGCCTCTTTTAGGCATGTGTGTAGTATGTTGCTTCTTATCCACAATCACGGGTGTATATCAGGAAAGACGTGGCATGTTGCTAGCATGCTCTAATCTCATTCTGTTTATGAAGAACATATAATTCCTCCCTAATGTCTGCCACCTTCACCAACTCTTTGATGACCTCTGAATCGAGTTCAGAATTGACTTTAAGAGTTTCTTAGAAATATACTGATTTGCACAT
>NW_009947620.1:0-263 GCF_000696875.1 Nestor notabilis
GCGGGAGGGAAACACCCAGAACCGAAACCAGACCCGGCCCCGGGGCGCTGAGCTCGCAGCAAGAGCCAGCAGCTCCAAAGCCCATCAGGTTGGGACGTGGGGGTGTGTTGAAGACTTCACCCCATCGCTGTGCTTAAGTTGCGTTGGTGTTTTTGTGAGAGTCGGCCCCTCGCAGGAGCAGGACTGCTCTGTGGCTGGGGATTTCCTCTTGATCGAGGGTTTTGTAACATTATCTGATACTATCGAAACTCTCTGACTAAATA
>NW_009947621.1:0-263 GCF_000696875.1 Nestor notabilis
CTGCTCCCTGCCACGCTGCACCAGAGCAGCCCGAGGGGCAGCAGCTCCCAGCTCTCGGGAGCACTGGCCAAGAGCAGCCTCCAGGACTCACCCGTGATGGAAACAGGGGCCTGTGGCTCACAGTCTTCTTCACCTCTTTGGAGACGGTGCCATTGCAGCCGGTCAGCTTGGAGGCAGCCCCGGCAATGGGCCCGTCCAAGCTCTTCTCTGGGCCGGGGATTCTGGAATAGAAGGACACGGGTTAACTGGGAGGGTTTGAGCAA
>NW_009947622.1:0-263 GCF_000696875.1 Nestor notabilis
ATCCTCAAGCGTTCCCTGCAGGATGATAATTGTTTCTGGTTATCCTTCCAAAAATCATGTCAGGAACAAAGGAAAGTGTTGATTCAAGCTAGTATTTGTTAATTAATAATTTCATCCTCAAGCATTCCCTACAGGATGACAGTTATTCAGGTATAGTATTTAGTTGGCATCACAGTCACATGCCAAGTGTTGGGTCTTTTCTTCCTGACTCACCTGCATTTTGCCTGGCTGATCTTCTTTCTTCTTCTCCCCGCTTGCTGCAA
>NW_009947623.1:0-263 GCF_000696875.1 Nestor notabilis
GTGGTCCTGATTCAAACACGCCTGCGTTGCTAACCACAGCTTACTGATGCTCTCCAAACAATCCCTCAGCTCTTGCTCATATTTTTTGTTTTCCTTGACATTTTCCTATTCTGTTATTTCAAATGTCTGCTTCAACACGGCTATGACTACCCGCTAACCATGCATTTTGTCTTACAGTTGCACTCTAACACAACTGCGTTGCCTTTTTCATCAAATGAAGGAGGCAGTGTTGAGATGTGTTTGGCATCAGGCAATATCCAGGG
>NW_009947624.1:0-264 GCF_000696875.1 Nestor notabilis
CCGTGTGTCCTCCAGCCCCTCAATGTCCTGTCTCCCTGTTCCTTGTCCCTTCCTGTCCCCATCCCTGCTCCACATCGCCCTGTCCGCGTCTCCCTGTCCCCATCCCATGTCCATGTCCCCTTGTCCCCATCCCTGCCCCTTCCCAGGGTCCCCAACCCTTGTTCCTGTCCCCCAAAGGCCCCAGCCCCACTTCCTGCCCCACTTCCTGCCCCCCCCAGCAGCACCCCAAAAACAGGAACTGGGGGTGGGAGGGCAGGATGCTCC
>NW_009947625.1:0-264 GCF_000696875.1 Nestor notabilis
GGCACCTATGGGGGGTCTATGGGGCTGGACAAGGTGGGACGGCAGTGCTGTAGGGTCTCTATGGGTCCCTATGGGGCATCTATAGGTCTCTGTAAAGTATCTATAGATGTCTCTTTATAGGGTCTCCATAGGCCTCTATTAGATCTCTGTAAGTCTCTATAGGGGCTCTATAGGGGCTCTATAGGTCTTTATGTGTCTCTATAGGGTATCCATAGATCCTCTGTAGCTCTCTGTGGGTCTCTATAGGGTCACTACAGGTCTCTA
>NW_009947626.1:0-264 GCF_000696875.1 Nestor notabilis
TAGGATAGGGACAGGGAATGGGATGGGGATGGGGATGGAGATGCAGGGAATGAGATTGGGACAGGGAATGGGGGGAATAGGATGAGGATGGGGATGGGGATGGGGATGGAATAGGATGAGACGGGGATGGAATGGGAACGGGACGGGATGCGGACAAGAATGGGCGGAAATGGGGTGCGATGAGGATGAGGATGAACACGAGGGTGGGAACGGGATGGGGATGGGCACAGGGACAGGACCATGGTCAGCGCCCGCCTTGACACC
>NW_009947627.1:0-264 GCF_000696875.1 Nestor notabilis
CGGGGGCATGTGGGGACGGTGGTGGGACCTGATGGGGGCAGCCGGGAGGCGCTTTGGGATCGACAGGGTGCTTTTGGGTTTATAAGGTGCTTTGGGGTCCATAATGTGCTTTGGGGGTTCATAAGGTGCTTTGGGGGTTCATAAAGTACTTTTGGGGTTCATAAGGTGCTTTTGGAGTCCATAAGATGCTTTTAGGGTTCATAAGGTGCTTTTGGGGTTCGTAAGGTGCTTTGGGGGTCATTTAAGGTGCTTTGGAGGTTCATA
>NW_009947628.1:0-264 GCF_000696875.1 Nestor notabilis
TTCTTCTTGTCTGAGGAGGTCTCCAACAAAAGGCAAACTGCACTTTGAAAATGCTCATTTTTCTCCTGTCTTCAAGAACACGCCTGGTTTCAGACACACACGTTGGGACCAGCGAATCTCCTCCTTCCAGCTCTGCAATTTCAATTAAGACTCTTCATTTATCCCACCCCACCTCAGCAGACTTCTCCTCCACCCCCTTCCAGAGCTGGTCCTGTATCCATCCTCGCTTGCCTGTGCCTCGGGAAGCAGGCAGGAGAAACCAGG
>NW_009947629.1:0-264 GCF_000696875.1 Nestor notabilis
GTGGATCTGGAATCGACTAATCTCCAGCTGGTACCAAGGGATTCTTGGGGACAATCCCAACAACAGACCATCAGGGGCTTGGGGCAAGATCCCTGGGGGAGTAAATTTTAAAGGCATTATTTTGAGGTAAAACTGATTAATGGAAACGGGGGCATCCCCTGGAAACTGGGGTTAGAATCCCCTGAACAGAGTTCAAGTCCCTGCGGTAAGCTTACCATATGTAGGCGGTTTGAGTCCCCTAGGATTGGCTGAATTGGCCAAAAG
>NW_009947630.1:0-264 GCF_000696875.1 Nestor notabilis
CCTTGTCCAAAGCCCCTCTCCAAGTTTCCTGCAGCCCCTTTTGGCACTGGAAGGGTTTTTTATCTCTAGCTTCCCCAGGTGTAAATGCAGGTGGAGCTGGATTTCAGATTCCTGCAGTATTTCCCCCTCTCAGAGGTCTGCACACCAGGCAGAATACATGATCCTTGTTAAAAACTGTTCTTTTTGAGCAGGTCCAAACTGATGTGCAGAAAATGCACAGTCCCTGTTTACGCCGAGGGTGGGTACAGCTGAAGCCCGGGTACC
>NW_009947631.1:0-264 GCF_000696875.1 Nestor notabilis
CCCCCATTGTTCTTTGATTCAGCCTTCTAGCCCTCCACTAACTTGCAACTGGGCTGGGGGCAAGGCAAGGCCTGATGAAGCCTCTCTGCTCAGCACATATTTCATTGGGCCTAGATATGAGACCTCATATGTACTAATATCCTTCATTCAACAGCAAGCATACCGCACCAGCAAGATCTGTCCTTGGTATTTATTGATGTACACACACTGAATTATGAAGTTGATAAATCAACTCTGAAGAAATACACGTGTACACACTTCAGA
>NW_009947632.1:0-264 GCF_000696875.1 Nestor notabilis
TTTACAAATATATTAGCAATAAAAGGAGGGCGAAGGGGAACCTCCATCATTTACTGCACACTGGGAGAAACCTACTGACCGAGGATGAGTAAAAAGCTGAGGTACTTAATGCGGCCTTTGCCTCAGTCTTTAATAGACCAGCCATCCTTAAGGTACTCAGGCTCCTGAGCTGGATGGGTGAGATGGGAAACTGACTGAAGTCCTCACAATCCAAGAGGAAATGGTTAGTGACATCCTGCTCCACTTAGATGTACACAAGTCTAT
>NW_009947633.1:0-264 GCF_000696875.1 Nestor notabilis
TTGTCACGTAACGGATCGTGGCCTTTTAAATTGTGTTCGCGGCCACTGCATGTCTTGCTTGGAGTGGGGTTTGGGTTTTCTGCCTGGACGCTTTCAGGCCAGAGCTGCCTTTAGACTGAAGGGGATCTGACCACAGTGCTCGTCCTTTCTTTTTTGTTTTTCGTTTTCTTTTCTTTCTTGATCTTTCTCTTCTCCATTTTTGTGTTCTCCAAATCCAGCTTTCCGAGGTGTTGATTTGCGTTTCAGTAAAAAAAAAAAAAAAAA
>NW_009947634.1:0-264 GCF_000696875.1 Nestor notabilis
CAAGGATGGCTCTGTCTAAATAACAAGTAGTGTTAGTCTGGGACCACTTTATTCACTGGAAAGGCTTCTGGAGAAACATCTTAGCATATTGGGAATGTGATGGGAGATGTAAATGGCTTTGTTAGTGCTTACTGGGACTTGGATGCTTGTGGTGGAAGGGAAACAAGACAGAAGGAGTCATGTAGTTGCATTAAAGTGAGATGGGTGCTTAGTAACTTTGAAATAACTTTGGATTCTTCAAGTTTGTTCTGAAGGAAGTTTCAT
>NW_009947635.1:0-263 GCF_000696875.1 Nestor notabilis
ATCTTAAGGTCCTTTCCAACACTAACTATTGTATGATTTTATGATTCTATGATTCTATGCTTAAGTAAAAAAAAAAGGAGAAATCTAATAGTAGATGATGGATGTTGGCCATGATCAGCCAACAGAGAGCAGGAGGTGTCATCTTGATAATAGGAGGTAAATCTTTTAAGAATAATTTTGAAGAGCTGTGAAACCACAAGCATGTTTTTATTACACATCAAAAAAGAGATAAGAGGAAATGGTGCAAAGAGGAGTAATAGACC
>NW_009947636.1:0-265 GCF_000696875.1 Nestor notabilis
CTGCCAGTGATGGAGCATTTACCACTTCTTTCAGCACTTCTTTTTACCACTTATTTTTTTATTAAAAAAAATAATAATGCCATCAGTAGATGTCACTTTGCAGTGGTTCAGCTATGAGGTGACTGTAGGTAGTGTTTTGCTATCTGTCAGTGACTTGTAACAGTTATATTTAATTACATAAACCTGAAATTGTTTATAATTATTTTTTCCTGAACTAAAGCATTGTCCTGGGTGTGGCTGGGATAGAATTAATTTTCTTCCTAGT
>NW_009947637.1:0-265 GCF_000696875.1 Nestor notabilis
CCAGCTTCTACAGCATTACCACCAGGAGCAATTCTCTTTCTAAGAGAAAAACCTATATTTTGAAGGAAGAAATCATTAACTAAAATGTAGAAAACACAAACATTCTCAAATAATTTATAAAGTGCTATGTATTATATACATGTACTAACTGCTGAAGAAAAAGGATGACCTTTTTCTTCAAACCTTTTCCTTTTCTCTATAGAAGAACTAAAGCATGGTTGCTTTCCACAATAGATTTAATTTGATCCATGTCAGATACCACCAG
>NW_009947638.1:0-265 GCF_000696875.1 Nestor notabilis
TGGGATCTCACCAAAGCCACCACAGCCCCTGGCCAGCATTAAGACCTCGAGCTCATCATCCTCCTGCCATCGGGACCAGCTGCATGTGCTTGGGGTGCTGAGGGTGGTTGGTCGGGTGGGTGCTGGTGTGGGCTCTGCGCAGCCACCCAGGCTCACCGTGACTCAGCCAGTGCCAGCTCAGCCACACACGGAGTGGGGCTTGGCTCTGCCAATGCTACCACAGCTCCAAGAGAGCCCAGATCCACCCCCAGTGTGCCAGGCACCG
>NW_009947639.1:0-265 GCF_000696875.1 Nestor notabilis
GTGGCTAGTGGCTGCCACTGCTCTTCCCCCCTCCCGTAGCCCAGTCAATGATGATGAAGCTCAAGCTCATGATCATGAAGAGCACTCCCAGGAGGGCAAAGCAGGCAGCCTGTGGGGACAGAGAAGCAGTCAGGGACAGCCACGGTGACAGGGTCCCCAGCACAGGACCCGATCACTGTCCCCATCCC
This sequence comes from Nestor notabilis, assembly GCF_000696875.1. NCBI lineage: Eukaryota > Metazoa > Chordata > Aves > Psittaciformes > Psittacidae > Nestor > Nestor notabilis. Next base: position 189 of record NW_009947639.1, read on the forward strand.
TGTCCTGTCCCGCCTATGCTTACCAAGATTTTGGGGGTGGAGCGCAGTGGCTCCTTGTCCTTGGGCATGATGCGGAT
>NW_009947640.1:0-265 GCF_000696875.1 Nestor notabilis
CAGCAACCGGGTGGGCGCCAGCAGCAGCGAGCACAGGGACAGCAGCATGGCCGGGACCTGCGGGGGGGGGACATGCGGCACCATAGGGTGGCCCCATCCGCTGCATGGCCCCATCCCCATGGTGGCCCCATCCCCAGGGGGCAATGTCCATGTGGTGACCCAAAACAGGGTGTCCCGGCCCCATGGTGGTGGCCCTGTCCCCAAGGTCCATGTCACCAAGATGGGCTGTCCCCATGGTGGTCCCATCCCCATGGTGGTCCCATCC
>NW_009947641.1:0-265 GCF_000696875.1 Nestor notabilis
ATGTCTCCCATGTCCCCATGTCTCCCATATCCCTCCATGTCCCACCACATCCCCAATGTCCCCCATGTCCCCAGTGTCACCCATGTCCCATCACATCCCCCCATGTCTCCCATGTCCCACCTGGCAGATGGCCTCCAAGGTCTCCGTGTACCTCTCCTCGGTCTGTCTCAGCTCCTGGAGGCAGCAGAGCCTTCGGTCCACCTCCACCTTCTGCAGATACAGGGTGCCAGTGAGGCCAAGGGGGGGCCCCTGCGTCCTGGGGGGA
>NW_009947642.1:0-265 GCF_000696875.1 Nestor notabilis
TGACCCCTGAGGGACACCACTTGTCACTGGTTACATGGACACTGAGCTGTTGACTTGAACTCTCAGTGTGCAGCCAATTCTTAATCCAGTGGGTGGTCTATCCATCAAATCTGTGTCTTTCCAGTTTAGTGTTGAGAACATCGGGCAGAACAGGGTCAAATGCTTTTTACAAGTCCAGGTAGACTTCAGTTGCTTTGCCTCTATCCATTAGTTCTGTAGCCCCATCATGGAAGGCCAAATTTGTCAGGCCTGATTTGCCCTTAGT
>NW_009947643.1:0-265 GCF_000696875.1 Nestor notabilis
ATGTGTTCCTTCAGTTACAGAAAGGAAGTTCCCTTTGCTTCAGAATTGTGAACAAAGGTGGACAAAGCATTGAAGAAAAGCCCATTGCATTTCAGTTTGGAGGTGAAATCTACTTACATCTAAATTAGCTGTGACTTGCTTACATTTCTGTCTGTGCTTACAAAGCATAGTCCAAGCAGAATAACAAAACCCCAACAAGCAACTCAACCTGTTTCATCTCTGCCCGCCTTTGGAACACTCGGTGCTATTTTTTACAGCACTTTCC
>NW_009947644.1:0-265 GCF_000696875.1 Nestor notabilis
CCTGGTTGGTGCAACTCTTCTTCCAGCCGTACCCCATCTTCTCACACACTTCCTTCAGGGCACGGTATGAGCCGTCGGCATCCAGCTTGGTGAAGAAGCGCGTCATCCGCTTCACCAGGCGCTGCCACGGGCTCTGCCGGCCCCAAACCCATGGGAAAGGTCAGAAATCCCTCCAGGCTGCGGCAATCCCGAGGGTAAACCCTGGAAAGCTGCACCCCCTGATGGCAAAGGCTGCGAGCTGCATCGCCCAGGATGCAAACCTGCA
>NW_009947645.1:0-265 GCF_000696875.1 Nestor notabilis
CTTCTTCCCAAAAGAGGAACTGAACTGCCTGTGAATGGATTCTGGGTGAGAACAAACTGTCACAACACAGAACCCTTTTCATAGAGCTGCCTACAGGGACCTTAAGTGCTCCAGGGTAAGGCACTGTGCAGACACAAGACAGAGGCTGTTGCTCTCTTAAGAACTTACTCTGTTTCCAGCAGGACTTGTAAGTGTATAAGTAAGATTTAAGGAGAGGAATAAGCTTCTTTTCAAATTGACATAAGTTTTTGCTAAGTTTGAATAT
>NW_009947646.1:0-265 GCF_000696875.1 Nestor notabilis
TACAGCCCAGTGTATCCCAGTACAGTCCAGTATATCCCAGTCCCTAGGGGCATATAGCGGTCCCTATAGGGGTGCAGAGGTTCCTACAGGGGCTGTGGGGTCCCTATACGGGTGAAAGGTCCTTTATAGGGGTGTAGGGCTTCCTACAGGGGTTGTGAAATCCCTATAGGGGTGCAGGGGTTCCTATATGGGTGAAGGGAGTCTCTATATGGGTGCTGGGGTCCCTGTACAGCTTCGGGGGGGCTGCATGAGTGCAGAGGGGGTC
>NW_009947647.1:0-265 GCF_000696875.1 Nestor notabilis
GGTGGCACTAACAACAGGCTTGGGAAGGGTGGGAGGGCCCAGGGGGGACCTTGGTGCTCTGATACCTGAAAGGAGGATGGAGAGAGGAGGTGCTGGTCTCTTCTCGCAAGTAACCTGATTTCCTTCTATGACAAGGTGGCCGCCTGGTTGATGAGGGAAAGAAAGGCCGTGGACGTTGTCTGTTTGGACTTCAGGAAAGCGTTTGACAGTGTTTCTCACAACGTTCTCCTGGAGGAGCTGGCTGCTCATGGTCTGGATAGGTGGA
>NW_009947648.1:0-265 GCF_000696875.1 Nestor notabilis
TGGGGAGCCATATTGGTGATGCAAGTAAGAGAATTAAGGATGTTGCTGCCAGAGGATCAGGCTTTAATTTTTTTGCCATCTAGAGGTAACACGCTTTTTTGCTTGAAAATGTGAGATTTGAGGAAGAGTGAAGAGGAAAATGAAATGGAGAGATACGGGGATCGCAAGTGCAAGACAATATTTATTCTTTATGTAATTATGTATGTTCTGTATTATATGATTGCTATTTTATTATATAATTATGTATATTCCTTATTCTATAATA
>NW_009947649.1:0-265 GCF_000696875.1 Nestor notabilis
GATTTAACTCTCCTCCGGTATCAGGCAAGGAGGCCGGTCCCGACCCGCCACCGGAGTGAGAAAATAATTTCATCACTATCGGGTTTTGCGGGGTAATTTCTGCACCTTTTCCTCACGGCGCCGGTTTTCTCCTCCTCGGAGAAAGGGATTAAAAAAACCCTCGGCGAGTGTCACCGTCCACGGGCAGACAGGGATTTGCCGTCGGATCAGGGCCCGGTAGCCCTCCCGTAGCCCAGCGGTGCGGTCCGGTCCCGGCGCTCGGGGA
>NW_009947650.1:0-265 GCF_000696875.1 Nestor notabilis
ATTTTATTCAAGGTAGAAGAAAGAATTCTGTAAAAATGGGGATTTGGGAGGGTGTAACATGGCCTCATGTTACATAGAGGCTGATGTCACTTGAGCTGAAGCAGGGAAGAGAGGACAAAACTTCCCAGGGCTGATTTACTTCCTATCAGTCAGGCTCTAATTGCCCCTCACTCAGATGCCCCCATGATCATGTTCATCACATCTGATCATACAAAGGGTAGCACTCATAAAAAGAGCCTCAAAACCTCCCAAAACCTTATTTGCT
>NW_009947651.1:0-265 GCF_000696875.1 Nestor notabilis
CAGTTTCTTATAGCACTCTGTTTCTTCTGTGTCAGAAATAATGCTACATTTTAAAGCAAAGCAGCACAGTTACTTGAAGAATGTAGTGTTAACATATAAATCAGCATACTGGTAGACAGACTTGTATGAAAATTTTAAAGGCAATCTTTTAACAGTTGTAACAGTGAGGTTTACAATGGATTTTGCAAAGAAGAAAAATACAAGATGTAGATACAGAATTTAAAAAGGAATTAGCTGTGATACTTCTGTATCTGTGGGAAAAAAA
>NW_009947652.1:0-265 GCF_000696875.1 Nestor notabilis
CAACTTCATACCTGCATTTTTGGGGGGAGTGCTGTTCAGGACATGTATTTACACTACTAATTATTTTCAGCTAGCAGTGAATTACACGAGTGAGTGTCTTTCAGCTGTGTTTAGCACAGGGGCTCCATCTGGACTGACTGTTGGGAAACTACATTAACATCTTGCTGATCTGAGCCTGGCCCAGCTGTTAAGGACTTTTTTGCAGTGGGAGAAAAGTGAGGCAACAGATTGAGGAGTGTTTTATTGTATGTGCTGGGGTGAGACA
>NW_009947653.1:0-265 GCF_000696875.1 Nestor notabilis
CAGATGAGCAAATTGAAAATATGTAATTTAACAAATACAGAGATACAGGGTTTTGTGTTTTGTTTTCTTTTTTTAATGCTAGTAGAGAATGTAGAAGCAGTTCTAGAAGTGGATCAGATCTTAATAACACGCTTTGAAGTACTGTTTTAGATAATTGCTGCACATCATTATTCTCAGCATTCTGTATTTTCAAGCTATGAAAAGGCTCATTGCTGTACTTAATTTGACAGAACAATCTATTTTCAGATTTATTTGTGACTCCAAA
>NW_009947654.1:0-265 GCF_000696875.1 Nestor notabilis
CGTGTGTGTGCACGTGTGATGTGTGTGTGCACGTGTGTGACGTGTGTGTCCGCATGTGTGACATGTATGTGACACGTGTGTTTGCGCGTGTGTGACGTGTGTGACGTGTGTGCACGTGTGTCTGCACGTGTGTGTGCATGTGTGACACGTTTGTGTGCACATGTGACGTTTGTGCACGTGTGCGACGTGTGTGTGCGCATGTGTGATGCGTGTGTGTGCACGTGTGTGTGCACATGTGTGTGTGTGCATGTGTGTGCACATGTGT
>NW_009947655.1:0-265 GCF_000696875.1 Nestor notabilis
TGAATTCCGAACTGCTCTGTGCTGTGCTTGGGCTGCTTCTAATTCACCGGCTTAGCAGCCTCTCTAGCAGAGAAATAAAGAGCTATCGTGAAGTCAGCTGAAGAATGCAACTCACAATGGAGTGGGCACGCTTTATTTATCTTCTTCTTCCAGGAAAGACTGTGGATTGTCTTCGTTCAAACAGATGGGTTGGAACCTGGGTCTGTGGGTAAGCAGACTTGATAATGTAATGGTATTCTACTTACCTGCTACTTAGACACTTCAT
>NW_009947656.1:0-265 GCF_000696875.1 Nestor notabilis
GGGGACCCCCCGGGGACCTCTGAGCCCGAGGCCGTGCAGGGGGAGCCCGGGCCCGCAGCGAAGTGACGCGCGGGACACACCGGCCTCGCCGAGGGAAAGATTCCGGATAAAACCTCCCAAATAATAATAATAAAAATACAGGTTTAAAACCAGCGCTGGTGTCCCCCGCTCCTTCTGGAAGGGGAGAAACCTGCTGCAGGTTCCTCCCACCGTGTGCCACCGCTGTGTCCCCTGTGCCGTAGGTCTGTCCCTGTGCCGCAGCCTT
>NW_009947657.1:0-265 GCF_000696875.1 Nestor notabilis
CACAGGCCTTTGGAAGGTAAACTCAGTAACTGCCTTCCAGGAAATGTAAGATTTAGCACTGGAGCAATAGGGAATGTCTTTATCAAGCTGGTACCTTTAAAGGGAAAGCTCTTAACTTTAAAATTCTGCAGTAGTCTCAGTCAGAAAGTAATTGCCAGCAGCTCCTGGAGAGGAACCTGATACTTCATTATTTGCCTTTTTAAAATTAGTTTACTTTTTACTGAATAATTTTAGTTTAATTATTCAGGAGTGCTGTGTAATTAAG
>NW_009947658.1:0-266 GCF_000696875.1 Nestor notabilis
TCCCAGTCCTGATCCTGGTCCCGGTCCTGGTCCCGGTCCTGATCCTGGTCCCGATCCTGGTCCCAATCCTGGTTCTGGTCCCAATCCCAGTCTGGGTCCTGATCCCGCTCCTGATCCCGGGTTGTGGTTCCCTCCCGCAGGCTCGGGGGGGGTCCCAGCGACGCCAAGGAGGTGATGGAGCATCGGTTCTTCGCCCCCATCAACTGGCAGGATGTGGTGCAGAGGAAGGTGAAGGCACCCTCATACCCCCCCCCAGCACCCAAAGG
>NW_009947659.1:0-266 GCF_000696875.1 Nestor notabilis
TTCGATTTCATCTCACCTTCATTTCTGTGCCACTTCCTTGGGCCTCAACAGTCAGCTTCTCACCCGGGGCACATGGAGGCAGCAACAAGCTGTTGTGGCTGTTGTCATCTTTCATTGTCTGCAGGATCTGTGCACAGAGGGAAGACAAACCATAGACAGGATGAGTTTCTTGACATTCACCACATGAACAGACTCCCCTACCAAGCCATCCCCTCCCACATTCCTTCCTCCCAATAGCAGGGACTATCCAAGACCCTCCGCAGCCT
>NW_009947660.1:0-266 GCF_000696875.1 Nestor notabilis
GTGGTGTGTCAGAGCTGGTTCTGGAGTGTGCCCCAAGGCTCCTGCTTCATTAGTCATTGTGTCTCCGCAATGAGTTTAACCTGCTCTTGAGCTCCTGAGGTGCATTAAGGGGAGGTGCAGAAGTCTGGCTGAGTCCTGTCCTCCATGTGATGACATACAGACATGAAGTGTAGCTTGGCCCCAAGCCGTGAGTGGAAACTTTCCTAAATGGCCCTGTTCCTGTTACGCAGTTTGCTCTAGGGCTGAATTGAAGTGGGCTCCTACAC
>NW_009947661.1:0-266 GCF_000696875.1 Nestor notabilis
ATCACCTCCCTCGACCTGCTGATCCTTGTGGGGCACAGTTGTAGCGAGCATTTGTATCTGAGATGAAGGGACTGCCATTCATGTTCTTTCTGTCATTTCAGTATCAATGATCTAGGTCCTGCAGTGTCACAGGCACACAGAGCACTACAAAGTGTGTGTCTGAGCACTCATGCTTCTCTCCTGCCATCAGTGCCATGCTGCAGCTGGTTGGAAACAGCTTTACAGGCTCAGCAGCTCTGCTCTCCCCAGGTTCTGAATGGTACAAA
>NW_009947662.1:0-266 GCF_000696875.1 Nestor notabilis
CTACCAAGCAAATGGAAGTTAAAAGGTAGAATTGAAAACAAATCCTATGAGCAAAACCAAAATATAGGAAAGACAAAATTAAAACTATCAAACCTAACTTCTGAGAATCAAGACAGATACAGATGCATTATAGAAATGAATGGAAATACAAATAATGCAAAGAGAACACTACTTGTCAAATCTGCTTTTGGCTATAGGGAAATTAAAGTTACAAAGAAGAGAGCTAAAAGATCAGTAGATCCAACACAAACAGTCCAATTATATCG
>NW_009947663.1:0-266 GCF_000696875.1 Nestor notabilis
CCCAGCGCCCAAGGCAGACGGGAACCTCTACACCAACCTGCCGCCCAGCAAGCAGGAGGAGGTGGAGAAGCTGCTGGGCAGCTCCGCAGAGGAGACGTGGCGGGAGCTGGCCGGGGAGCTGGGCTATAAGGAGGACCTCATAGACTCCTTCACGCGGGAGGAATGCCCTGCCCGGGCCCTCCTGGCCCACTGGTCCTCCAAGGAGTCGGCCACGCTGGACGCGCTCCTCGCTGCCCTGCGCAAGATCCAGCGCGGGGACATCGCCG
>NW_009947664.1:0-266 GCF_000696875.1 Nestor notabilis
GATTTCTTGGCTTTTTTAAAACTTTACCAGCAAAGAGATTACAGCAGGCCAGAGTAAATCAAATATTTCAGGGAAATAAACCTAGAAGAGTGTTACTGTTAGGCATTTACTCACAGTGAATTTTGAAGTCCTTGTACTGTCTGTCTTCAATTGCTACCACGTACAAAGCAGCTCGGTCTGGAAACATTAGCCCTCCAGGTTTCTGTTGATGAATTGTGGGGAAATGGATCTCGTAATCTATTCACCTGACAAAGACATTACATTTT
>NW_009947665.1:0-266 GCF_000696875.1 Nestor notabilis
TATATTTCATTTTGTACTTCCCTGTCTCAGTATGGTCTGGTAACCTGCACTGGCTGGGGACCAACTCACTTTGGATGAAGAACTGTTGAAGCTGGCGGTACAATACACAGAGAGGGGCTGTGCTGGCTGGTCCACATGCTAGGCAGCAGCAAGCATGCAGTGAGCACGCAGGCATGCAGCTGGTTCCCACCAGACCTTTCTCTCCCCCAGAAAAATGCAGCAGCAGAGGCTCACAAGGTAGAATCCCAGACTGGTTTGTGTTGGAA
>NW_009947666.1:0-266 GCF_000696875.1 Nestor notabilis
CAGTGTGTGTCACTGGTGCTGGAGAGGCTGCCATGCTTGTGGCAGGCACCAGAGTACCTGCATTACCTCAGGCTGGGGTTGACATAGCCACTGTATACATTGCAGGCCTAGGGGTAGCAGCAGTGCTCCTTCCCAGAGTAGGAGTAGCTGCGGAGCAGAAAACTGATGGTGGAGTAGCTGCAGTGCTTGTGCCTGGGACTGGATTAGCCACAGTTCATGCTGATGGGGTTGCAGTAGCCACAGTGCCTGTCCTTGGCATTCGAGTG
>NW_009947667.1:0-266 GCF_000696875.1 Nestor notabilis
CAATGGGCGTTTTGGGGGGGCAATGGGCGTTTTGCGGGGAGAAACAGGCGTTTTGGGGCTGGAAACGGGCGTTTTCGGGGAGAAAATAGGTGTTTTTGGGGGGAAAACAGGCGTTTTGAGGGGGGAAATGGGCATTTTGGGGGGGAAATGGGCATTTTGGGGGGGAAACGGGCGTTTTGGGGGTGAAAATGGGCTTTTTCTGCCTGAAAGGACATTTTGGGGCCAAAGAGTGGCTTTGGGGGGAAGAAAAGGGGCGGTTTAGGGAC
>NW_009947668.1:0-266 GCF_000696875.1 Nestor notabilis
AATATTTCTCTTTTAAAAAGTCAGTGTGAGTATTACAGTGCATCTGGCTCCTCATCTGATAAGGATAAATGCTTTCAAAGCTGTCTTTATTTCCCTTTGTGCCACCAGCTCCCTTCTAAAAGAAAAATCAGGCTATTTAATGAGTTTAAGATGCTAGTGGTTTGTGACAGTTTACTTTTAAGGAAGAATAATGTGTAACAAGTGTGTGACAATCAGTTAATATGAAGAAGTCCTGATCAGAGCAGTTTGAAAATGTTGTAATCTTT
>NW_009947669.1:0-266 GCF_000696875.1 Nestor notabilis
ATGGGAACCTGTGTTATCCTGGTAAGGGAGGAAGAACAGCTACCTGTCCAGAGGATCCTCCAGGATAGAAGGAAGGCCCTCCCTGTGCAGAAGACAGAATGGGTTAATGGTTTATATTTGGCTACTTCTTCAGGGAAGGTTTTAGATGGAGCTTCTGAACAGGGCAATTTAGCTGCATGTTTACCTGGTTACCAGAATATGTGCTGTGTGAAGAACCTGGGGCTCCCTGCAATGAAAACACACACTAGCTATTTTCCTGCAAACAG
>NW_009947670.1:0-266 GCF_000696875.1 Nestor notabilis
TGATTATCCACAAAGACCAGGGCTCTGTCGGAAGGCACAAAGCCCCAGCCTTCTCCCCAGTTCCTAGCCAAAAACAAGAGAGACTTGAAGCTATCTTGCCCACCGGTGTACCCAGGGCACCCCAGTGCATAAGCTGCAGCACCTTCATCCTTACTTTAAGTAAGCCATCTTTTCTCCATTCCACCTGCGGATCACTGTCCCCAGTTTGGCACCGTATTTGAATTCAGTCACTCGGCCGGTTTCAAAGTAGTCACTGCCTGTGATCG
>NW_009947671.1:0-266 GCF_000696875.1 Nestor notabilis
GTGAGGCCCCGGTGTCGCCTCGTGTGGCAGGCCCCAGAGGACTGTGCCTGTCTCCTCTTGGCACCCTGCTCCTTGGGCACACATCTGGACTGTCCTGTTGCAGAACCTGAACCACTTTGTGTCTGGCTGGACCGACTGGAACCTGGCCCTGGACCTGGAGGGGGGCCCCAACTGGGCCAAGAACTATGTAGACAGCCCTGTCATTGTGGACACCAGTGAAGGCATCTTCTACAAACAGCCCATGTTCTACCACATGGGGCACTTCA
>NW_009947672.1:0-266 GCF_000696875.1 Nestor notabilis
AAATCACACAAGCCTACTGCAAGATTTACTTAGGGAATCCAGTGAATCAACGTTGGCTACTATGTCACACTTCCAGACTGCGAAGCAAATGTTTCCCCATATGACAAAAGAAAGAAGGGAATCGTGCCTATGCCCAACCAAGAGGAAAAGGATATTTTCTTTTTCTGTTGACTCCTAAGGTGCAGGATAGGCAAGACTCTGCCAAATTTACCAACAACCCACTTCTGAAAGAGAAGAAAAATAACCAGTGTAAAACAAAGAAGGAA
>NW_009947673.1:0-266 GCF_000696875.1 Nestor notabilis
AGGGTGCCCGCGGGAGGCGGTTAGTCCGTGCACGCCCTTCGCATTCCGGGGACAGCCCCGGGGAGGCAGCGCTTCACCCGGCTTCCGAAGTGCCCCCCGGCACGGGCAGTGCGCTGTGCCGCCGCTCCGCCAGGCCTTGGAAGTTTGGAGGAGTGCTCGGAGCAGCCCCCAGGGTGGGCTGGGCGCCTGCTGGCGAGGTGGCTGACACAGTACCTGCTGTGGAGCTGCTCTGTGGGTAACGCCACCAGCTGCCCCAGCGTTGGATC
>NW_009947674.1:0-267 GCF_000696875.1 Nestor notabilis
AATCTCATCGCCCCGTTTCCCCCTTCTTTCATCCCATCTCCCAGCCCCGCCTGGCAGGAGCAGAGGGATCCTGCTCACAACTTTCCCCAACTGCCAGGCAGAAGAATCCCAGCCTTTTCCAAGGGAGTGTCGGTAAATCATCATTACATCCGACAACGCAACCAACAGCGGTTAACCCTTTGCTGCTCGCCGGGAGGAAAAACAACAACAACAACAGATTTAACAATGGAAATAGTAAAAGCTGGTCCCGGCTGTGCGAGAAAGGGG
>NW_009947675.1:0-266 GCF_000696875.1 Nestor notabilis
TTTGCATGCTGTGCAAACAAGGCTGCAAAAGGCAGTTCAGAGAACAGCAGACTGAGGAAGCCTCCTCAAAAAAGAGCAGCTCCAGTGTATCCTTCAGTCTCAGCGTACAGCCTACAGAGGTAGCACTATGCCATTTGCGGTGCGTAGTTTGATCTCTGAAGAGGAACAGGATTGTCTGCCCATTAGCAACACGTTAAAACTCACGTTGTTATTAAAACTTTCTTGGCCCCTGTGTTTTGGAAAAAAGAGTATTCTGCCACATAGGA
>NW_009947676.1:0-267 GCF_000696875.1 Nestor notabilis
ATGAGTCTGCGCTGCGGGAGGGCTCCGAGAGACCCTGACCCGACAGAAAGGGCAACGGCCGCGCTGGGCCCGCGTGGTGCGAGCCCCTGCACGGCGGGAGCCGGCGGGATCACGGACTGGAACAGAAACGATTGCAACTCGCTGTCCGAGAAGACGTCACCGGATCCACCGCATGACGAGTCTGTTTATTTTCGTTCTCTTTCCTTTCTCACTTTGTCCTTCTACTTGGGATCTTTTCTATCAATAAGAACTTGCTGAGACTTTTGT
>NW_009947677.1:0-266 GCF_000696875.1 Nestor notabilis
CCGGTACATGTTCTGCATTGTTCTATTCCACACCTTTCAGTAATCTACCGACTTGGTTCTTCACTCTTTAAATGCAAAGCAGCCACTAATAAAAATGAAGCCAAGTAAAAGCAAGACAAGAGATAAGCAGAAGCACATCCTTTCTGTGAAAGCATCTTATTTGTTCCAAATTATACATCCAATTCATTATCTAGGTTCATATACAGAAAAGGCAACAAATACAAATGTTAAATCCTATCATTCTTTCACTACAGCACTTCATGTGC
>NW_009947678.1:0-267 GCF_000696875.1 Nestor notabilis
GTGGGTTTGTTTCTTTTCCTGCAGTAAAACATGTTGTTTGTTCCAGAGCCAGTCTTTGCAGTGTCTGCCTGGAATTCACCCACTCCAGTCTGAGAGACTGCATCAAGTTTGTGCAGAAAGTCTGTGCTCTTTGTTCTTGGTAACTGCCTGCAGAGTGGTGAGACACACACATACTGACTGCCCCTGAGGGACTGAAGCAGTAGGTGGCTCCCTGGCTGAGCTCCCCAGTTCAATGTAACCTGAGTATGGTCAAGTGGGACTTTGTGA
>NW_009947679.1:0-267 GCF_000696875.1 Nestor notabilis
CCGGTGCCCCTGCCGGTGGCACATGAGCCCATGCTCCTGGTGGCTGTCACTGACTTTGTCGCCAACTCAGCCGCCTTCGCCTACTTCATGGCCGGGGCCCTGCGCAGGAACATCTCCAGTGCCATGGTAGGGACGGCTCTGGCAGAGCTGCCCCCGCCGGGGTGTCCCCGGGGTGTCCCCTCACCTTGTGCCCCAGACCCGACCCTCTGCTGCCTTCCAGCTCCTGCGGCGGTTCCCGCTCCAGCTGAAGACCAAGAGCTTTGGGAT
>NW_009947680.1:0-267 GCF_000696875.1 Nestor notabilis
GAGCACATGCAGCCTTGTGACACCTCTGCTCATCTTGCTGTCTTTTCTGCAGTTTGAAGTGCTTATTCACCAACACCATGCACATCAAGGTGGACTTCCCAGCATGCGTGCTATGCCCAGGAGGGACAGTGGAGGTGCCCATCACCTTCTACCCCAGAGAGGTGGCATCCTACCATGAACTTGTCCCCTTTGAAATAAATGGTCTTTATGAGCAGACTGTTGAGGTTCGAGGAAGGGGCACAGAAATGAAGGTGAGATGAAATCTAA
>NW_009947681.1:0-267 GCF_000696875.1 Nestor notabilis
GCCAGCACCAGCACTGCTGCATGATTTCGGGACTGGAGCTAAGCCCTGAGACTTGCACCAACATCTCTGCCAGCCCTGGGGGGCCGTTTGCTGAGCCCCAAGGCCAGCACCATTCCCGCTGTTGGCCTGGGTGAGCCAGGAACTTCCCCCGAGGCCAGCACTAGCTCCACTGCCTGCCAAAGGGGGATGAGAGCTTAGACCCCAGACCAGCACCAGCCTGGCTACCTGCCTGGTGCTCTGGGAGGTGAGCCCCAACACCAGCACCAG
>NW_009947682.1:0-267 GCF_000696875.1 Nestor notabilis
TCATCTGCGGGAGCAGCCCAGCTTTGTACCCACGTCACAGGCCCATAGTGACATCACCTCCCTGGGGCTGGCACCCCGAGCTGAGGTGGGGCCCAGCCTCAGCCACCAGGGACACGGGGCATCACTGTTGGTGTATGAACAGGAGCAACAGTACCATGTGTCAGAGTCTCCCTGTGGGGTTTGCCTGTTCCTTGAGCACGCAGCTGCCACAGCTCCCACCCCGGGACCGAGCAGGAGCTGGGCTGCACATGCCCTCCCAGCAGACAC
>NW_009947683.1:0-267 GCF_000696875.1 Nestor notabilis
GGGGATCTGAGAAGGTGGAGAGGTGCAAGGCATTGGTGATGGGTGTGCAAGGGGTGAGATGCTGGAGGGGAGGGTGCAAGGGATGGGCATGACAGTCGTAAGTGTGCAAGGGATGGGGTGACAGAGACGAGGGTGCAAGGGATGGGGGGGTTAGATGTGAGTGTGCAGGGGATAGGCTCACCGATCAACTGTATTGGATGTGCTGGAGGTGAGTGTGCAAGGAATGGGGCGGCAATGGGGAGGGTGCGAGGGACGGGGGGACAGTGG
>NW_009947684.1:0-267 GCF_000696875.1 Nestor notabilis
GTTGGTTTAATTAATATTATTTAATAGAATGCAAAATCTTAAATGAAATATTATGCTTCCCACTTCTTCTCCAACAGGAATCCAACCCCCTCCAAGCAGGGTGAGAACTGTGTGTGTTTTCTGGCAGATTGAGTCACCTGAGACCAAGGAGCTGATACCAGGACTCGGTTGCCAAATGTTGGCTGCACATCATGTGTAGTGTCTGTAAAGTGCTAGTGATCTACTGTAAACACTGTACGTGGACTCATACAGCCCCCACCATTCTCC
>NW_009947685.1:0-267 GCF_000696875.1 Nestor notabilis
AGAGAAGTGGAAAGGACCCTATCAGGTATTGTTGACCACTCGTACAGCCATCAAAGTAGATGGTATTGCTCCATGGATTCACTATACCAGGATCAAGAAAGAGGCACCCACGGAATCAAAGGTCGACACTACGGGACCTCTATGGCTGAAAATTTCTAGACAACAGGTTAATGTGTAACAAAAGGACTTTAATCTCCTGTTGAAACAGGTGAGGATCTTTGGATAATAGATAATAACAGTTTTGCTGTTAAGTGAAATAACAATAAG
>NW_009947686.1:0-267 GCF_000696875.1 Nestor notabilis
AGGAAGACCCAGGGAACTACAGGCCAGTCAGGCTCACCTTGCTGCCTGGCAAGGTCATGGAGCAGGTCCTCCTAGAAACTGTGCTATGGCAGATGGACGGTAAGGGGGTGATTGGTGACAGCCACATGGCCTCACTAAGGGAAAATCACGTGACAAATTTGGTGGTGTTCTATGATGGGCCCACAACATCGGCGGATAAGGGAAGAGCCACTGATAATCTGAGTGGACTTGTACAAAGCATCTGACACTGTCCCACATGGCGTCCTT
>NW_009947687.1:0-267 GCF_000696875.1 Nestor notabilis
CTTGTCTCTGAAGGATAGTTGAGCTCTCCTAAAATCAGTGAGGGCATCCATGGCTCCAGCAGTTGGGACTGGGCTGTTTGGGTTCCTAGATAATTCAAGTGAGATGGATTCATCTTGACTTAAAACCACATGGTCAGATAACTGATCACATCACCCTGGCATAAATGATTGCTTTTTAGTCCCTTTTTTTCTCCTGAAACTACTGCTCTGCTCAGTCTGAAATGCTGATACTGTGTTTAGACTCCTGGCTCTGCGTCTGTTGTGGGG
>NW_009947688.1:0-267 GCF_000696875.1 Nestor notabilis
AATAACATTGCTAACACCAGCTTTCCTTGGAAAACAGGATTCTGCATCATCGTTCTGGTTCACAAAGAAGTGCTTTCTCTCTTGTTTTAGGCATTCTTCTGGACATTTTAATCAACAGATTGCTAATTTTAGCATATGTTCTTCCATGATGCTTATGATGCTGAAAGCCAGTAAGCCAGGGCCACGGTAAAGTGAAGGGTACCCAAACACCACCTCTGGAGCACTGCACTCCTTATCCAAACTAACCCATAAGGGGTGCAAAAACAG
>NW_009947689.1:0-267 GCF_000696875.1 Nestor notabilis
TTAAAAAAAAAGTAAGCATAATATAAAATTTGATAAAATTTTGTAATTAATGAAAAATTATAAATTCCTTTAGTTTGCCATATTAATATGCTGAATATGATAAACACATTAAGTTTTTAAGATGACGTAATATGAAAATCCCATAGATATTTGCTGCAATCTAGCTGTAAGTCTGCGAGCATGGTAGCAGTGCCTGACAGTTTGTCTTGATGGTGGATGTCCTGGGTTCAGCTATAGCAGACACTTTTTCTCCTTCTTAGTAGCTGG
>NW_009947690.1:0-267 GCF_000696875.1 Nestor notabilis
AGTGGCATTTTCACTGTTGCATTCCCTAGTGCCTTATGTAATGTGAACTTTGTGCTTTGACCCTTCCCTTAGCTTGGACCTTTCAGTATCTCCATCTCATACCTGGCTAAGTATCATCACCTAATGGGTAGAAACAGAGTTATCTAGCCTCCCAACAAACTGAAATCATACCCGACTTGGGTAAGAAATCAGAGCCAGGGTAAATCAATGGCCAAAGATGACCAAATTCATTTGGTATTGCCTAAATCAGATTTAGGCATGTTGGAG
>NW_009947691.1:0-267 GCF_000696875.1 Nestor notabilis
CCAGTGACAGCAGCAGTTGCAGGATTGAACCGTCTCCTGCCGGGGGGCTGGAAAACCTTCGTGCCAAGAGCAGATAAACCCCACAAAGCCAAATAAACTTGCTGCTGGCTCTGCCGGCTCTCGGTGCTGGTCATTAGTATGCGCTTCACTGCCTCCCCGGCCCGAAACCTGGGGTTAGATAAACTTGAAAGCTAAAGGAACTGTGGCAGCAGGGTCCTGCCCTGCACGGAGGGCAGATAGTGTCACCTGGAATGTAAACAGGCTGCG
>NW_009947692.1:0-267 GCF_000696875.1 Nestor notabilis
GGGGGGGGGGGGGGGGACGACCTGCAGCCCCCCTGTGCCCCCGAAATGGGTGCGTTTGGGTGTTGTGAGGAGCCCCCAGCCCCTTCCCTCGTGCAGAGCGTGCTGCAGGGGAAAGCCTCGGAGCTGGAGGAGGCGCTTCACAACGTGACCCGGCTTCAAGGTGGGACCTGGGCAGGAAGAGGGGTGCAGGGGGGTGCGTGCGGACAACAGCCTCTGGGACACTCTGGTCCTGTCCAGAGACACCCTGATCCCACCCCCTGGGACATC
>NW_009947693.1:0-267 GCF_000696875.1 Nestor notabilis
GATGTTTTAGTTACTGCTGAGCAATGCTTTATCCAGCGTCAAGGGCTCCACTGTTTCTCACACACCCTGCCAGTGAGTAAGCTGGGAGTGCACATGAAGTTCCAAAGGGACATAGCTGGCACAGCTGACCCCAACAGACCAAAGTGATATCTGATACCTTATGTCATATTCATGCTTGCTCAGCAGTAAGAGATCAAGGAAAGAAGGAGGAAGGCGGGTCATTTGGAGTTACAGCATTTGTCTTCCCAAGTAACTGTTATGAGTGAT
>NW_009947694.1:0-267 GCF_000696875.1 Nestor notabilis
TGGATGAGCTTTAAGGTCCTTTCCAACACAAGCCACTCTGGGACTCTATGATTCTATGATATACCTGCACTGGGGCTCCAGCATCTCTTCACACTGTAGTCTTGAAAATTTGCTCTCTAAGGACTCTTATTCCCTAGGTTTTACAGAATTATTTATTGCCTGGAATTTATTTTCTTAACTAATTAGCTGACAAAACTATACTGTGCAGGGGAAAAAAAAGAACAAAAAAACCTCCTTCTGCTTTCACCTATTTGTTTTTAAAGCAAA
>NW_009947695.1:0-268 GCF_000696875.1 Nestor notabilis
GAGCTCCACGCAGCCCCCCCATAGGCCCGTACAACCTCAGAACGTGGTTTCATAGCCCCACAGAGCTTCCCCATAGGTGCCTACAGCCCCATATGGCACTTCCGTAGCCCCATAGGCCTTCCCCATAGAACATGAGAGACCCATAGAACCCCCCTATAGCCCCATAGAGCTCCCCCATAGTCTCATAGAGGCCCATATGGCACTTCCATAGCTCCATAGAGCTTCCCCATACGCCCCTAGAGCCCCAAACAACCCCATAGAGCCACCC
>NW_009947696.1:0-267 GCF_000696875.1 Nestor notabilis
CTGGCTGCAGGGAGCCAGTGTGTGAGTGTGTGCCCGTGTCCCTGCCAAGTGGGAGAGGTGGGGGATGCTGGTGCCCACCCCGTGCTGGGTGAGGGACGGTGGCTGCATCCCCTCCCCGGCCAGAATGCAGCGGGTGCTCTTGGTGCCTGGTCCAGGATGCTCAGCCTCAGCAGGGCGCTTGGGAGCGGGGCTGAGCAGAGCCCCAGTGCTGTGGAGATTAACGGCATGGACCCAGTGCATCTTCATGCAGTGAATCGCCTTATTGCC
>NW_009947697.1:0-268 GCF_000696875.1 Nestor notabilis
GGAGGAGCTTTAAGGTCCCGTCAACCCAAACTATTCCATGATTCCATGGGATGGCCAAAGTGGTGCTGCAGTCCTGGGGGGGCCTTTCAGACATGTGCAGCCCCAGGGGTGGTAGGGGATGTCCCGCTCTGCACCAGACTGGGGTGGGTGGCTCCGGTGGCAGCAGGGGCAGGAGCTGCTCCTGCTCCTCCATCCCGGCTCTGGCTCCATGGGGCGTTGGCCCCAATTCCAGCAAATGCTGCTCAAAGTTCACGGGCTTCCTGCTGCC
>NW_009947698.1:0-268 GCF_000696875.1 Nestor notabilis
ATTGGGGTGCAACTGGGGGCTATTGGGGTCCCTGAGGGGTTATTGGGGCTGTACAAGGAATATTATGTCCCCAAGGGATCACTGGGGTCTGTGGAGGTTGTTGTTGTCCCACAAGGAGTGTTGGGGGCCCTGAAGGGGGTTCTGCGGTGCTCGGGGGGTTGTTACCTGCTGGGCTCCTCCAGGGGGGCCGTAGACCAGGTCGTAGCCGCCAGGGGAGGGCCGGGGGGGGTCCCAGTGCAGGCGGGCGCTGCGGGGCCACACAGTTCCC
>NW_009947699.1:0-268 GCF_000696875.1 Nestor notabilis
CTATGGGGCACCCCCACTGCCACATCCCTGCTCCGGCTGCTCAGGATTCCAGGTCTCGGGAAAGCCGCAGCAGCTCCTTCTGGCTGTCGATGGCTCTCAGGTGCTGCAGGTAGACCCAGGTAGAGACGGGGCTGCGCACGCTGAGGGACTGCTCCGAGCCTGCCGGAGACACGGGGTCAGGAGGGGTCCCCAATCACCATCCCTCGCCCTGGATCAGCCCTCCCCATGGACCCGCATCTCATGGATCCCTCCATCACCTCTTCCTTGG
>NW_009947700.1:0-268 GCF_000696875.1 Nestor notabilis
GAGCAAACCAGCTGGATTACCACTTCGAGGCAGGAAAGCCGCTGTTTTGGAAGCCTGCTGCTGACAGCTGCCAGAGCAGCGCCCAGGAGGAACACTTTCTGTCCACACTATTCAAAACTGCCAGCAGCTGTTCCCCAAAGGAAGGGCTCCAGGAGCCACTAGTCCCAGAAAGTAAAGAGGTTGAGCAAACCAAGACTTTCGGCTCTGCACTCCAGCCTCTGGCTACACGGCAGTTTGTCCTACCATGGCCAAAGTTTGGGCCTCTGGC
>NW_009947701.1:0-268 GCF_000696875.1 Nestor notabilis
CAGGTGACAGCGGCCGACTCGGGGGAGTACGTGTGCAGGGTGACATCGGGTGGCATCACTCAGGAGACCTCCCTTGTTGTCACCATCGATGACGGAGCCAACCAATCCCACTGTGAGTGCCACCCTTGAGGGGATGGGTCCCCACGGGCGCTGGGGACCAGCAGGGACATTCACCCTTCACCCTGCCCTGCAGCCACCGGTGTCACACCTCCCATCCGCATCGAGTCCTCGGCATCCTCCGTCACCGAGGGACAGACCCTGGACCTGG
>NW_009947702.1:0-268 GCF_000696875.1 Nestor notabilis
GAAACAAAGCCAAAAATTAAAAACATTCTCCTTTCTTTCCAGGCTCAACTTCACTTTCTCCTTCCTGACTCCTCCTCCTCACTTCACTTACCTCCAGCAGCACAAGGGAGGATGGAGAATGTGTGGTTGTGATCAGTCCATAAGAGCATCTCTCTGCTGCTCCTCTCTCCTTACACTTCTAGATCCATTGCTGAGCTTACTAAAATCAGCTGTACCTCTTCTGTCAGCCCCTTCTCACAGAGGCCACCCCTGCAGCCCCTCAGCATTC
>NW_009947703.1:0-268 GCF_000696875.1 Nestor notabilis
GTTGGAAATGGGGGTGCAACGTAGACAACGGCGCCCCGTCACCTATAGATGTGTGTTTGCCCAACGTAGAGAGCAATACGGGCCCATAGGGGGCTATAGGGCCCGGCTATATCGTGATATACGGCCCCGCTACACGGGGATATACGGCCCTGCTACATCCTCCCTTCATATGGGGATATAAGACCCTGCTATATGGGGGTATACGGCCCCTGCACCGCATCCATAGGTATGGACCGTGTATAGGGGATGGCGGGGAGCATATAGACGG
>NW_009947704.1:0-268 GCF_000696875.1 Nestor notabilis
AACGAAAACTCACAGAACATTCAGCTTACCCTTCGTCTCTTCTCAAAATTTATCAGGCCACCCTGTTGGAAGGAAAGAGAAGGGATCAGAGTAGAAGAGCACATGCTCAGTTGAATTTAATCGCAAACAGGAAGAAGAAGCAAAGCTAATGTAAAGCACAGACCTGCCCTGAGGAAGTGCCTTCTGAAAATACCTGTTTTCAGACCTGGTATAAACCACAACACTCATCTCTCTGAGTCTCCAAAGGATACCTGTCCTCATGGCCTAA
>NW_009947705.1:0-268 GCF_000696875.1 Nestor notabilis
CTTCCTGGCAGGTGTCTCCTTCCATCACTCACTGGCCAATGATGCCTTTGACTTCCCTCTCCTCACAGCCCCTCTACTGCATTTGATGTCATGAAGACAGGCACAACCTGACACTGGTGGTGGACTCATCCCATAATTGTCCAAAACCTTCCTGCATCAGTGCTGGGCTGCTCCTGCCACACTTCTCTTCTGCCCCATTCCCCTACCAGGTTTTCTGGCTGGATTACCCTACCTCATGCACAGCCTGGTTTGAGACATGTCTCCCCAT
>NW_009947706.1:0-268 GCF_000696875.1 Nestor notabilis
AGACCCAGGACAAAAAGCTGCTGCTGGGAGTCTTCTACACATGGTGAACTGCACAACAGTGCCACAAGTATTGCTATCACTACTTCTTTTCCCAAGGGATACCTAGAGAGCAACAAGAGTGATGCAATGGGGCTCCACGTGACCCCAAAGAAGTCCGACACGACAACACCATTCCCAAACTGACTGCCAAAACCCAACATGATGGACACACAAGAAGCCCAACTTCAAGACCTGCACCGTGAGAACGCGGGGACAGAGTCCCCTCCAA
>NW_009947707.1:0-268 GCF_000696875.1 Nestor notabilis
ACTACTACTACTACTACATGGCAAAATGATGCTTACTCAGTTACAGGACCCTGACAAGCACAGGAGACAAACCCACAGTACCTGAATTCATTAGGCCTGTTACTTATTATGCTTCTCTAAACATATGATTACATGAAATTACTCCACTTTTCTCTAACTCCTGTCATGATGTGCTATCATGCCCTTGTCATGAATGATGCAGCTCACTAGGATACCATCCTTTACCCTTAAAAAATATTTCCTTCCCACCCTCCATTGCACATTCCTG
>NW_009947708.1:0-268 GCF_000696875.1 Nestor notabilis
GGCGCATTATGGGGGACAGACACACCTCAATGGGTGACCCATAAGTTGGGGGTCAAAGGGGAGCTATAGGGTGTCATGGAGAGGGGATCCCCCTGTATATGTGCCCCATAGAAGGGGGGTCACAGCACCCATGTGCCCCATAGAAGGGGCAGAAGTCACCCCACAGCACAGGGGACCCATAGGGGACTATCTGCCCCATAGTGGGGGGAGACCCCAGTGTCCACCTGCCCCATAGCAGGGGGGGTCCCTGCTATGTGCCCCATAACAA
>NW_009947709.1:0-268 GCF_000696875.1 Nestor notabilis
ATCCACTCCTCCACCGTGTCGGGGTAGTAAACCCTCTCCAAGTGGGTGCGCAGGTCACGGATGAAGCTCTCCCAGTCCTCATGGAGCCTGGTGGGGGGAAAAGCGGGGCCCAGCTCCCTCCTGTGAGGGATCCCAGAGGAGAGCCCCTCACACCCCCCCGGGGGCTCCCAGCATCACGTACTTGAGCACCTTGCTGCCAAAGCTCTCCATGTTTCGGGGGTTACCGAACTGGTGCTTCCGATGGTAGGGGCTGAACCAGCCCTTGATG
>NW_009947710.1:0-269 GCF_000696875.1 Nestor notabilis
TTCTCCGGGAGAGCAGTTTTCCAGGAGGAGCCCCTTTCCCTGCGGATCAGCCCGGTTCGCGCAGTCGACGCTGGCTTCTACAGGGCAGAGTTTGAGGACCCATCCGGTAGTGTCCTCACTCGGTGCTTCCACGTGTCGGTGTGGGGTGAGTGTCCGGGTCCCATCCCGCTGTGCCCCGTGTCGCCGGGCCCCTCTCACCGCGTCCATCCCCGCAGAGCCCCTTCTCCCGCCGCATGTGGAGACGCGGGTCCTGCACCAGGCGCGGGGCC
>NW_009947711.1:0-269 GCF_000696875.1 Nestor notabilis
CATGAATCCATCCATGAATCCATCCATCCATCTCTCCATCCATCCACGAATCTATTCATCCATGAATCCATCCATCCATACATGAATCCAACTCTCCATCCATCCCTCCATCCATCCATGAATCCATCCATCCACCCAACGCTCCTTTAGCTCCATCTGTTCCTCATTGCCCTACCATTCCTGAGGGTGGCTGATGGAGGTCACACCATGGGGACTGTTGGGAGAAGTGCGGTCAGAGTCATGGAACCCCAGCCTGGTTTGGGTTGAAG
>NW_009947712.1:0-268 GCF_000696875.1 Nestor notabilis
ATTCTATGATTCTATGATTCTATGAAACTCTAGGTTTAATCTCCACAGTTTTTATTCTGGTGTAAGTAAATGTTGCTAAGAAAGCAACTATGTGCCCGTTTCTGGTAAATACTTCTATTTTTTGGACGTTTTTAGACTAGAGATCATGTATTGACTAAAAAGGGTCACTGTTTTATGTCATTGAGTAAAGAGAGAAAATTATTTGATAAAATTAAATAAATGCTGTGTCTAGATGTTGGTATTTCATAGAATCATAGAATAGTTAGGG
>NW_009947713.1:0-269 GCF_000696875.1 Nestor notabilis
AAATGTTCTAAAATATGAGAATACGCTCCAGCCAAGTCTTAGTCATATGTGTACAGCAGTTTCGCCATGTACTAATCCATTAAGTCCATTTTTACTACAGTGTCTGAAATCTGTTTCCTCCTGCAGCAGAAGTTGAAGAACATCGCCTGTTTCTGGGAAACACAACCCTCAGGCTGTGTGAGGATGAGCTGTGCCTTCCATCACAGCAAACCTCGTCATATCAATGGACTTTTTCTGCCACCTACTAACAGTGAGTAAAAATATTTTCT
>NW_009947714.1:0-269 GCF_000696875.1 Nestor notabilis
CCCGTCTCTGCCCCCCCCAGGTGGGGACCCTGCGCTTCTGCGGCACCACGGCCTTCGCCAGCGGGCAATGGGCCGGGGTGGAGCTGGACGAGCCCGAGGGCAAGAACGACGGCAGCGTGGGGGGGGTCCGGTACTTCATCTGCCCCCCCAAGCAGGGTACGGCCCCCCCGGGCCCCTATGGGAGCCATGGGTCCATAGGGAGGGTGCTGGGCTGCGCGCTGGCTTGTACTGGGCCATACTGAGCCATACTGACCCTTATTGGTCCATAC
>NW_009947715.1:0-268 GCF_000696875.1 Nestor notabilis
TTTTTTTTTTTATCATGAACACTGAGAAAAATCAAGTGTTTTCCCCCTTTTAATCTTATTTTTAGCTTTAAGGAGTTCAGGACTAAAAGGTGAAAATGTTGCAATAGAATATTTAACATTGTCTCAAAAGGTGCAGCTGCACAATTAATAGAATCTAATCTCTGTGTGTTCCCTCTCTGTGGACTGGTTCCATTCAGAACCCTTCACCACCAACCAGCATTCCCATGCCTCCCTATTGCTGCCTGGTGAGCCAGATCTGGGAAGTGGG
>NW_009947716.1:0-269 GCF_000696875.1 Nestor notabilis
TTCCACAATGATAACAACTTCAGGGCTCAACAAACAAGCATAGGCACTAGATTTACCTCTGTCTCTTTGTGTTTGCAAGCAGTTTCTCTGAAGTAAATCTCCAGCTCAGTATGATCATTCTCAGATCACTCCTGAGACCTTCAGTGTATCTTGCTTAATTGTATCTCAAAAGAAAAATTATGAAGTGTTCTGCCCTTCAGGGTGTTGTGATGAGATCTCCTGGCAGATGCATGGATTGGGAAATTAGATCTTTTTCCATTAGGAAATCT
>NW_009947717.1:0-269 GCF_000696875.1 Nestor notabilis
CATACTCCCATGTCCCCATATCCCCATGTCCTGTCCCTATGTCCCATATTCCCATGCCCCACGCCCTGTCCCCCTGTGCCGCACCACGCGCTGGTCGCGCTGCTGGAGCAGCACCACCTGCACCACATCCCACCCTTGGAGGTGCCGGTGTCCTGCCCCTACGGCCCAGGGTCCCGTCCCTGTGGACCCCGATGTCCCGTCCCTGTCCCCCTCGCACCATGTACTGGTCGCGGTGCCGGGACAGCAGCATCTGGGCCACGTCGCGCAGG
>NW_009947718.1:0-269 GCF_000696875.1 Nestor notabilis
CCCTCCGAGTGCAGCCAGTGACGGGGCTTCCCTCGTGCCCTGCAGATCTCCTTCGACCTGAGCCTGGCGCGGGGCCTGGACTATTACACGGGGGTGATCTTTGAGGCTGTGCTGCTGCAGCAGGAGAACGAGCACGTGGAGGAGCCCGTGAGCGTCGGGAGCGTGGCTGGAGGCGGCCGCTATGACGGGCTGGTGGGGATGTTCGATCCCAAGGGACGGAAGGTGCCCTGCGTGGGGGTCAGCATTGGGATCGAGCGGATCTTCTCCAT
>NW_009947719.1:0-269 GCF_000696875.1 Nestor notabilis
CCTGCCATCTCCTCTGTGAGGTTTTTCACCTACAGATATAAGCGATTGTCAAAACGGGGTGGAAAGCATGCAGTGAAATGCTCACGCTGCAGTACTTAGCCAGGAGTTGCATTTTTCCCTTTGCTACTCTAGTGAGGGCCAGCTCAGATGTTCCAAAGCCAACATATCTTGGGGCAGCAGGCTCTTCAGTTTCAAGAAGCAATGACTTTTTGATTCCTTATCTGATTCCCTCTGTGTCTACCTTGTTTTCAGTGGCATGCTTTTCCTTC
>NW_009947720.1:0-269 GCF_000696875.1 Nestor notabilis
TTCCATGCTGTAACAGTCAGTTGAATTGTTATGGTGCTTTGTTGCTTTCCCTTCAGCTGCTACGATAAAATCAGTATCTGGTATCTGAAAAGTGGCACCAGATCATCTTTGAAGTCTCTTCCAACCTGCTATTCTATGATTCCATGGTATTCTGTGATACTGAGCAGCTTTAGGACAGTAGTCTGGAAGGAAGTTCTCAGCTCTGAGCGTCTAAGACAGTACGTGGGGTTTCTTCCACAAACCAGGAGGAAGATGCACTCACACTCTGA
>NW_009947721.1:0-269 GCF_000696875.1 Nestor notabilis
TCGGAAGGAAAATCAAACCCCGTTTGTTACCTGTGTCACCCCTTTCCATTTCGGACTCCTAGTTCATGCCTTAAGAAAACCCAAGCACGGTGCCAGAAGCCACCGGTGCCTCCCAGGAATCAATATAGACTGATGGAGGATTGGGATGGGAAGCTGGATTCCCCCTGGATGGTGGTTTACTGAGGATGGCTCCTGGCCCTTTTGGCCTCTCAGGCTGATCCCAGAGGAGGCAGAGCCACATCCAACCTGGCCTTGAGCACTGTCAGGGA
>NW_009947722.1:0-269 GCF_000696875.1 Nestor notabilis
GAGGGATTACATCAAACAGGGTGAGTGAGGGCAGTGGGGAGGAAGAAGGGCTCTGGCTCAGAGCTGCCCCCCAGCCCAGGCGAGGGGACTCTGCTCCCAGCGTGTCTATGGGGAGAGCGTGTTTGTGGAGGAGGGTGTTCCTGACCAGCAGCCTCCAGCTGAGCCACCTGCTCCCTGGCTCCCTCCTGGCCCTGGGCATCATGGGGTGTAATGTGCCCTGCCTGGAGGGGACACCGGGCTCTCACCTCACCTCTCCTGCTTTGTCCCCA
>NW_009947723.1:0-269 GCF_000696875.1 Nestor notabilis
ATTAAAATCAGGTAAGAATTGAAGCCCAGCTCCCTGCACTCCCAAGGGGTTGGTCTAGACAAAATAAGCCTGCATTTTCCTGAAGAAGCTGGTTTTCTGAGATCCTTTTACTCTTCAAGAAACATCTTTCCACTTCAGAATGCTAAACAAACTCTAGCTTATGAATCCTATCAGAGAGCGGAGCAAAATTCTTGGGGGAGAGGAGTAGAGAAGGTAGTGTATTATTTTCCCATGCGATGGTTGACATATTAATGGAGTGGTCTGCATGT
>NW_009947724.1:0-269 GCF_000696875.1 Nestor notabilis
AATGGATCAAAATGTGCAGGAAAGGCTAGATGCCATTCAGTTGTTATTATTGTTGTTGTTGTTACTGTTATTGTTATTATTGGAAACCTTCACTGTAGTTGTCAGTGTAAAAATGGTGAAAATATTTATTAAAAAAAAGTACTAGCATTTAGTTTTATGACACTGAACGCTAATTTTGTTTTTCATGATAATTAGCTGCATGTGGTTTTCCCCTTGCAGTGAACTGTGCTAGATGTAAGGCTCTGCTGCTAAACAAAGCTATCTTGTAT
>NW_009947725.1:0-270 GCF_000696875.1 Nestor notabilis
CCTCCACCAGGTTGGCAGCAAGATGTTCCCCGGGATTTACTTCCTTAATTAATGGCCTTATCGGGGCAAGAGCATCATTAAGCTGCAGCCGGTGGGATCCCGGAGAGCAGCTGGAGGTTAATAGAACTTCCGAGATAAGGGATGAGGCTTAATAGTTTTAATGGTGGGAAATGAAACAAACTGAAGTGGAGAGGAAGGAATTGACTGTGGGGAGAAAAAAAATGGAGATTAGGGGGAACTGCTCGAGGTTTTCTGGACTAAGGGCTGGGA
>NW_009947726.1:0-269 GCF_000696875.1 Nestor notabilis
AAAGGAAGGACCTCTATCTATTTGAGATGGGCCTCTTGATGTAATATTGAAATTTTCTTTTTAAGAATCTGATCCATTCCTTCCACTGTACCACTGGACTGAGGGGTCCATGAGCTAAGGAAATCCCATTATATATATATAAAAAAATCTTTACTCCATGCACTATCTCTGCTCTGAAATGAGATCCATTGTCAGAAGGTATTCCTTCTGGAATGCCAAATCTAGGAATAATTTCTTAATTACTTCTCTTGCCCTATTGGTGCGAGGGG
>NW_009947727.1:0-270 GCF_000696875.1 Nestor notabilis
ATGTTGATGATGGCTGCCCTGCTGCAGCTCAGCGCTGAGCCTGGGCTGGCCTGGGCAGCCTTCTTCAGCAAGGGCAAGAAAACCTGCAGGGAGAAAGAGGATTCAAGGGCACACACAGAGGTGGCACAGGGGCAGGACCAGCTCCTTCCACAGTGGGCAGTGCTGGCACCAGCACTGGAGCATCCTCCCTCCTTTTCCCACTGCCCCAGCCCGCCAGGCTCCAGCTCCTGAGCCCCAGCCTGCAGCTCCACGAGCTTCTCTCATCATGTG
>NW_009947728.1:0-270 GCF_000696875.1 Nestor notabilis
GCTGCCTGCGAGAAGGAAGCGCTCCCTGAATGGCTGCTACTGCTGCCCGGCTCGCAGCCCCCCTGTGCTGGGGTCCCCCACTGGGCCGTGCCAGTGGCTCGGTACAGGGCTTGTGCAGTCCAGGTGTAAACCTGCATTAGGCACAAGGCTCAGAGTATGGTCAAAATCCTCCATCCCATGGGGAAAGGGTCCCGGAGGAAGGTGGGATGCACACCCGGGCTGGCAGGGGATGGTGGGAGCAGACCTGTCCCTCTGGCTGCTCGGCTGAGC
>NW_009947729.1:0-269 GCF_000696875.1 Nestor notabilis
AACTGTGCAACATTTCCAATTCACTGCATGCAGGTAAAGAAACAACCAACCATCTTTTGATTTCACATTTGATATGTTTTGTTTTCAAGGACAAGCTCTGCAAGAAAAATGTAGCCACACAGGATGAAATATGACTTCCATTTTCCATTCCATTTGGTTACTGCTCAAATATTCTGCATTCATTTTATCCTAACATACTGTCTCCAAATAAGCATCTTGTGAGCAACTGTCAGAAGTATTTGCAAGGTCAAGTGCTACCTGGCATAGCA
>NW_009947730.1:0-269 GCF_000696875.1 Nestor notabilis
ACTTGTTCAAAGAGCTAACAAGGTTTTGTCAAGGAGGTCACTCATTTAGCCCTCCAAAAGGTGACGTATGATATCACTTCAGATTAGGAACAACATATTAACATAAATCTATTAAAAGTTAAGAGATATTTGGCAATAATCGTCATATTAATCCAAAATTAGGTCCTTGCTATGCCTCTCCACAGAAAATTCTTATCAGCAAAATGTTTTCTGTCCCTTCTGACTTGTGCTACTGCTAAAATACAGTTTCTGAGATCCCAGGTAAATAT
>NW_009947731.1:0-269 GCF_000696875.1 Nestor notabilis
AAAGTTAAACTACCTGAAGGGATTGGCTGAGGTGTCTTCCTCAACTCTAACAGGGAGCAAAGTAGGAATAGGAGCTCTTAGTGAGGACACCTTTTTGATCTCTTACCTCTCAACTGTGTTTGGGTTTTTCATCACTACACTGAAGAAGGATTCAACATAGATTATTTAATCTTACTCTTGGAAATTTTCCTTGCGTCTGAGTCTGAAAAACCCTACTTACATCTTCTTCTGAACTGAGATCACAGTGAGAAGATGAGATCTTTCTTTGT
>NW_009947732.1:0-270 GCF_000696875.1 Nestor notabilis
TGAGCTGCGGAGGAGTGAAGATGATTGCCTTGATCCACCTCCAAAGGGCAAGAGCATAAATAGAGCAGGATGACAGACCGGTGAGACGGTCTCACCTGGGAGGACAGTAGGTTTCCCTGGCTCCTCCTTGCTGCTGTGTGATGTGACTGCCCCAAGAACAGGAGAGGCAACAGGCTGCAGGGCTCCCTTGCAGGCTCCGGTGGATGCTCAGCGCAGGGAGGCTGTGTTCAAGAAGAAGCAAAGCTGGAGAAGGATCAGCCATGTTGAGAC
>NW_009947733.1:0-270 GCF_000696875.1 Nestor notabilis
CGCTCTGCTGCAGCCATGTCCTTTGGTGCTCTTTGGAGGCTGGAAATGGGCAGGATGTCGCTGATGTTCATACTTAACACCGCTTCCCAGAGTGTTGATTCTGCCCGGGTGAAGTCCAAGCCAGGCTCATGCTGTTCCCTGCCTGTGGCTCTTCCTCCCTGCCCTGCTGGAGCCTCCTGTCTCTCATCCCTCTGTGCTGGCCTGGCTGTGCTGGGGCTTTTCACTGTCAATGTGATCATGGCCTTGTGCAGCCTGTTCTTCAGCTGCACC
>NW_009947734.1:0-270 GCF_000696875.1 Nestor notabilis
ACTAGGTTGGTCAGGCAGGACTTGCCCTTGGCAAAGCCACGCTGGCTTGAATCACCTTCCTGTGCTCCATGTGCCTTAACATGGCTCCTGAAGGATCTGTTCCATGATCTTCCCCAGCACAGAGGTGAGGATGACAGGTCAGTAGTTCCCTCGATCCTCCTCTCTAGCCTTTTTAAAAGTGAGTGTGATATTGCCCTTTTTCCGGTCACCAGGGACCTCGCCTGACTGCCGTGACTTCTCAAATATCATGGGGAGTGGCTTGGCAGCTAC
>NW_009947735.1:0-269 GCF_000696875.1 Nestor notabilis
AAAAAACAACCTAAAGAAAGAAGAAAAGCAAAGACCAACTTACTAAAAATAAATGTGGGTCTTTTTCTTAATTTTGGAATTCAAGCAGGAAAAGAAAAACACTTTTAATTAAATGTTGTGATCTCCTATTTTTTTCCTATTTAAGTAATTCAACACTTAAAACAGGAAATTGCTCATTTTATAATATATTAAGATACTGTTTATTAAAACTAGCAGAGCTAAATCTGAATTTAGATTTCAAGGGATGCCATCCAGAGGGACCTTGACAT
>NW_009947736.1:0-270 GCF_000696875.1 Nestor notabilis
CTTTGGGAAATCTCCCATTCCAAGAAGATACTTTACGGCTGCAAATATACCTTGTTGATCTTTCCACCAGTAAAATCTGCAAATCTTTTCAGTGATATTGTCAGAACTTTGGAGGAGCGATGTATTGTGTACCTCTTGGAGGCAGGAACCATGTTTTTACACCTTAAAACCAAGCACAGATAAATGTTTAACAGCATATTCTTTCCCCTCCCAGAAGCCAAACAAGTCCTCATCTCTTGCACGTGCTTATGAACCCGTACACTGCATTTC
>NW_009947737.1:0-270 GCF_000696875.1 Nestor notabilis
GCCCCCCCCGCCGCAGGAAGGAGCAGCAGAAGAACCAGAAGGCCTCCAAGTCGGTGTGGGAGCAGCGCACGAGCGAGCTGAGGAAGCAGAACCTCTTGGCCAGCCGGGAGGCCCTTTACAGCGAGCTGGACCCGGAGGAGCGCTGGAAGGTGCCCTACGCCCGGCACCTTCGCCCCGACATGAAGACCCACCTCGACCGCCCGCTCGTCGTGGACCCGCAGGAGAACCGCAACAACAACACCAACAAGACGCGCCCCGCGGAGCCGGAGC
>NW_009947738.1:0-269 GCF_000696875.1 Nestor notabilis
TTTTTTTTTTTTTTTTTTTAACCCATTGTTTCTCAAGGCTAATAAACTGACTTAATAAGCTCAGTTATTTAAATTATCTCTTGTTATCAGCACGAAGGACTGAACGATTCTGACCTTTTCCAAGAAAAAGGTTAATTTATTGTTCGTAATTAAATGGACCATTTGTGTTAATATGTTTTACAACTTAGTTTTCCAGCTTTTGATTTTTCTCCTTTTTTTAAGGAAAGGACATCATAGTGTTTTCCCTTAATTTCATTTGTTCAGGATTA
>NW_009947739.1:0-270 GCF_000696875.1 Nestor notabilis
GGTTGACACACATGCAGGATGGGATGCCACCCAGAGGGACCTGGGCAAGCTCAGAAGTGGGCCCTTGTGAACCTCATGAGGCTCAGCAAGGGCAAGTGCAAGGTCATGCTCCTGGATCAGGGCAACCCCCAGTATCAGCACAGGCTGGGGCATGAAGGGATTGAGAGTAGCCCTGCCAAAGAGGACCTGGGGCTACTGGTGCATGAAAAACTGGACATAAGCCACCAATGTGTGCTTAGAGCCCAGAAATCCAACTGTATCCTGGGATGC
>NW_009947740.1:0-270 GCF_000696875.1 Nestor notabilis
TGGAGAGCGGGTGCTCCAAGGGAGCGGCTTTAAACTTCCGTTCCTTTGGGCCAGAGCATGGGCTGCGCCTGTGCCACAGCCGGCAGAAATGCTGCACAGCCACGGCTGTGGGCACAGCGCGGGCTCCGAAACTTCTCTGGCAGCGGTGATACCTGCGTGGCAGCTTGGCAGGTGATCTTGGCAGGTAGCAGCCCCTGTGACTCTGAATTCTCTTCTTTGCTCAGTATAGGCAATCATGAGCGATCGAAAGGCTGTGATCAAGAATGCAGA
>NW_009947741.1:0-270 GCF_000696875.1 Nestor notabilis
GATAGAGAAGGATCTCGGTATGAACACAAGCAGTGAGAAGTGTATGATTTGAAGAAGGAAGAAGTGGGCAGAATGGGAAGGACTGGAGATACATGATCAAAACAGTTATACTATCTGAAGCTGTGATGTTAGTAAGGGAGAAAAAGAACAGCAGAAAGAAAAAGGCAAAGGAATTTGGCACATGAAAGGGAGTGGTGCTATGGAGGGAGATGTGACAGGGAGTGGCTACTAGATGAAAGTAGTCTCTGAAAGGTATACGAGCCTAATTTA
>NW_009947742.1:0-270 GCF_000696875.1 Nestor notabilis
TACTTAATGCCTTCTTTGCCTCTGTCTTTAACAGTAAGACTAGTTTTTTCTCAGGGTGCCCAGATCCCTGAACTGGAAGACAGGGACTGGGAGCAGAATGAAGCCCCTGTCATCCAAGGGGAAATGGTCAGCGAGCTGCAACACCACTTAGACATACACAAGTCTATGGAGCCAGGTGGGATCCACCCGAGGGTACTGAAGGAGCTGAACTTGATGATCTTAAAGGTCTTTTTGCCTTTGATATCCTCTCCTACATGTTGTGCTCTGACT
>NW_009947743.1:0-270 GCF_000696875.1 Nestor notabilis
GCAACCTGTGCCAGTGCTCAGTCACACTCACCGCAAAAAAATGTTTCCTGGTGTTCAGAGGGAACCTCCAGTGCTACAGTTTGTGTCCACTGCCTGTCAAAAGGCACCACTGAAAATAGCCGTGCTTCCTCTTCTTTACACCCTCCCTTCAGATATTTGTACACATTGCTGAGATCCCTGAGGTTTCTCTGAGGGTGTACCAACTCCTCAGACCTTCTTCGTATGAAAGATGCTCTAGGCCTTTCATCATCTTTGTGGCCCTTTGCTGGA
>NW_009947744.1:0-270 GCF_000696875.1 Nestor notabilis
GTGGCTGTTGTGCAACACCAGTGCCCAGCATAGGGCAAGCGATGGGAGGATTGAAGGGGCAGCAGTGCTGCAGTAAGGCCAGATGTGCGCGCTGCGGCTGGAGCGCTGCAGGCCGGGATGAACCATCAGGATGTGCCTGCCTGATGGACGGTGACGTCACCACGCGATGGGTTCCGAGGTCCCTGAGGGATGGAACACAACATCTCCAAACAATGGACTCCGATGTCACTGAGTGCTGGCTTGTTACCTCTCTTGTTACCTCGTTCCTTG
>NW_009947745.1:0-271 GCF_000696875.1 Nestor notabilis
TAGGGCTTTCCCTGCCAATTAGAGCCCTTTCTCCCCAAAAGGTGCTATCTGCACCCAAATTAGGGCTGTTTCCCCCCAAAATTGGATTATTTCCCCTCAAATTAACACTGTTTCTCCCCAAAAAAGAGCTATTTCCACCTAAATTAAGGCTGTTTCCCCCCAAAAATGGCTATTGCCACCCAGAAATGGGCTATTCTCACTCAAATCAGAGCTGTTTCCTCCCAAAATCAGACTATTTCTACTCAAATTAACACTATTTCTCCCTCAAAAA
>NW_009947746.1:0-271 GCF_000696875.1 Nestor notabilis
TCGAGATCATGGGAGCGGCGCGGCGCATCGAGCGCCTCTACTTCGAGATCAGCGCCGCCAACAAGGCGCAGTGGGAGATGCCGCAGGTCAAGGAGTCCAAGCGCCAGTTCATCTTCGACGTGGTCAACGAAGGGGGCGAGGCCGAGAAGATGGAGCTTTTCGTCAGCTTCTGCGAGGACACCATCTTCGAGATGCAAATCGCTTCGCGCCTCTCCGAGGAGGAGGCATCACACGAGGAGCAAGAGGTTGAGGAGCAAGAGGACGAAGAAGA
>NW_009947747.1:0-271 GCF_000696875.1 Nestor notabilis
TTGGCTTTCTGGGCTGCGAGCGCACACTGCTCTTGGTCACGTCCAATTTTTCTTTCACCAATACACTCATCTCCTTCTCTGCAGGGCTGCTTTCAATCTATTAATTCCCCAGTCTCTATGGATACTTGGGATTGCCCCAACCCAGGTGCAGGGTCCTTGACCTTGCTGAACTTCATGAGGTTTCCATGGGTGCAAGCATTTCAAGGTCCCTCTGAATGGCATTCCTTCCCTCCATTGTGTTGACCACCCCACACAGCTTGCTGTCATCAGC
>NW_009947748.1:0-271 GCF_000696875.1 Nestor notabilis
ACAAGTGTTCTCTCCAGCAGATCCCAAGGTGGGGCAGCCTTGATGGGAGTGGGGCACCATGCCAGTCTGAAAGGCTCCAGAGGCAGGTTGTACAAGAGGTGAGCTGGCATTTGCACCAGGGCACAGGGGCCAGGCAGGCTCAAAGGGTGTTGGCCTGTTCTTCCATCCCTGTCCAGTAAATGCTGGTGAGGATACACTTGGAATGCTGTATTTAGTTTTTCTCTCCCCCTCCAGCCCAAGAAAGATGTGGAGAAGCTGCATTGGTCTACTG
>NW_009947749.1:0-271 GCF_000696875.1 Nestor notabilis
CTAAGTATCAAAACTGTGCATCTTTATTACTGGTAATGAAACATGAACTACCAGGACTCCTGTTGAATTCTCAGGCTTATATTTTCAAATTCCAATGTTAATTCTGAGTGCCTCATCTGAGTATCGTCTGAGTATTAGACTAGAGCATGGAAGTATAGGTAGCTGAAATCAGAAGGTGCTGGCAGAATTTTTGGAGTTCACACATGAGACTCAAGATACAGTATTGGCAGCTAGAATGTCTTTCTTGTAAACCAAATACACAATTTATTAT
>NW_009947750.1:0-271 GCF_000696875.1 Nestor notabilis
TGGTTTAATAGACTTTGAAAGGAAAAGGACAAACTGAGAAGGATTTTCTCCACAATCTTTATAAGCAAGAATTCCAAAAATATATTTTTGAAATAAAATATAGGGGCTTGGGAGAAAAAAAACCACCTGTTCACAAGGGAAACATACTTCATGAAATGTGACTAAGGTGGAAGTAAGGCAGGTGTGAACTAGGTCTGACCAACAGAAAACTTTAAACAGCATAGAGAGAAAATAATGCTGTCCTTCATGTAGTTTCATAAAACTGGTATTT
>NW_009947751.1:0-271 GCF_000696875.1 Nestor notabilis
TAGAAAGGAAAATAAAAGCCTTAATTAACGACTGCAAAAACATGTCCTAAGACTGGAAATGACACATGCCCTGGTTACACTTTGCTAACCAAATTACCTGTCCAATTGTGCTGCCTGTGTGGAGTAACATACCGTCAATAATACACCATGTGGAGGGCAAGACACCGGTATTAGCGTTTCCCTTGGAGTGAGACATCCTCACTGCCTCTCGAGCTCTGGGATCAATAATGAGACAGAGCACAAGAGAAATGCAAGCAAGAAAGCCAGCTGC
>NW_009947752.1:0-271 GCF_000696875.1 Nestor notabilis
ATCAATGAAGATATTAAACAACACTGGCCCAAACACCGAGCCCTGAGAGACACCACTGGTGACTGGTTGCCAACCAGATGTGATGCCATTTACCATCACCCTTTGGGCTTGGCCATCTGGACGGTTTCCAACCCAGTGAAGAATACACCTATGCAGGCCATGATCTGACAATTTCTCCAGGAGAACACTGTGAGAGACAGTGTCAGGTGCTTTACTTAAGTCCCTATAAACAATGTCCAGAGCCTTTCCCTCATCAACCAGGCAGGTCACC
>NW_009947753.1:0-271 GCF_000696875.1 Nestor notabilis
ATCAATGGGCAGCCAAAGACATCAATGGGCACCCATAGGTATCAGTGGGCACCCGTAGACCCCCACGGGCACCCCCAGCCCCCTGTAGGCACCGTACGGACGCCCTGACCTGGTGCTGTCCCTTGCTGGCGCAGAGCAGACACACGAGGGGGGTGGTGACGGGGACCGAGGACACGATGCTCAGACCCCCCAGGAGCCACACGTTGTCCAGGGCACTGTCCTCCTACAGTGGGGACATGGAGGGGGGTCACATCGGGACTTGGGGGGGGGG
>NW_009947754.1:0-271 GCF_000696875.1 Nestor notabilis
TCAGGGGTAATGTTATACCCTGGCTGTAAGCCGGGGTGGGAGGGAGGGCAGGTTACAGGGGGGGGCACACGCAGTGGGGCGCCCCATAGGGCCCTGGGTCTGGCCCTTTAAGGGTCATGAGCCTGTTGTCCTGGGGGACGTGGTTTTGTCTTCTTGGGGGTCTCAATCTTGTCCCTTTGGGGGTCCTGATCCCATCAACTTGAGGGTCTCAATCCTGTCCCTTTGGGTGTCCTGATCCCATCAACTTGGGGGTCTCAATCCTGTCCCTTTG
>NW_009947755.1:0-271 GCF_000696875.1 Nestor notabilis
CCCTTCTCCCCCCACCCTCCTCCCACTGCCCCCATCCCCATCCCACCCCTTCTCTCATCTAATCCCCCCCCGGAACAGCCCTGCGCTTGCTGGGGGGTGTGGGCAAGTGGCTCCCTCCACGCTTTACCCCTTGTTTCCCTGCCCTGGCAGGCGGGGATGTGCCCGTGCCACCAGGCTCCCCAGGCATGGGGCTGCTGCCGCCACCCTCCTGGCTGACCCCCTCCATGCCCTCGTAGCTCAGGAGAGAGCGCACGGCCTCCTCCACCTCCCT
>NW_009947756.1:0-271 GCF_000696875.1 Nestor notabilis
TTTGGAGAAAAGGGGGCTGAGGGGTGACCTCATTGCTCTCTGGAGCTCTTCCCAAGGAGGGCAAATCGAGAGGGAGGTGCTGATCTCCTCTCGCTGGCATGCATTGATGGGACATGTGGGAATGGTTCAGAGCTACGCCCGGCGATGCTGAGCGTAGGCATTGGGAAGCATTTCTTTACCTAGGGGGTGGCCAAAAACTAGAAGCGGCTTCCTATACAGGTGACCAATGCCCTGTGCCCGTCAGTGTTTCAGAGGCATTTGGACAACACCC
>NW_009947757.1:0-271 GCF_000696875.1 Nestor notabilis
AAAAAAAAAAAACTGTCTTAAAAGAAAATTAAGAACAAAGGGATATGGATTATTGAGATCAAAATATGATCTTGCCAGCTTTTTCTTAAAGAAATTCAAGAAAGGAAGCGAGTTTGAACACAAAAATAACAAGTCCAGATGGAGATTAAGTACAATCAACTAATACATACACTGACCTGGAAATTAAAGTGACCATTTGAGAGAAAATCTAGGATCAAGCAAGAAAATGTAATGTGGGAAAGGGAAGGGTAGTTACATGTAAAAAAAAAAA
>NW_009947758.1:0-271 GCF_000696875.1 Nestor notabilis
ATCTCAGAATAGGACCACTGCACTCAGACATTGGGACTCTGATGGGGTTCTTATTTCTGCCAGTCCCCCAGCATTGCTTTAGCAGAAACCACCATTATTCATGCTTCCAGCTTCCTTTTATATTCACATAAGGCAGCCTTACCATAAATGAGAATCAGCCCCAGATGTCTTTACACAGGAAAAAAAATGCATGGCCCTATAAATATAGAAACCTTTCCTCTTTCCATGCATTTTCAAACCTGAAATTTTCCTTAGACATATAAAGACACAT
>NW_009947759.1:0-272 GCF_000696875.1 Nestor notabilis
TTGTTTAAAAGTGTTTCTGTGAAGGGCTTGCCTTTGCTGCAGAGCAGTGCTGGTCGTAGCTGGCTAGACTGTATAATTTGCTTCCACTTTTACCTGTGTCTGCGCTAGCACATGAACAGGGATAAATTTCTGGTCTGGTTTAGATCTGTTCTAATTTTTATTGCTGTCACTTGCAGCTTCTGACTAACACAGAAATGTTTGGGAGGAGAATTGATAGTAGAGAATGTGCATTAAAGTGTGTAGCATGAAAGAAACAGCAGTGACGTGGGATG
>NW_009947760.1:0-271 GCF_000696875.1 Nestor notabilis
CTGCAAGACAAGGCAGAGTTACAGTGCAGTACAAGGCCTGAAACCAAATCCCTCCTCACTCTCTTGCACTTGTTACCTCTGCTCCAGGACATCCCCTGGATCATCTCAGGCAGCCAGAGCTAAGTCCCATTCCACAGTGGCCCTGCTGCTGTAAACCCCTTGCTCTCCTACATGCTCCCTGGGCCCGACTGCCTCATAGGAAATAAGAAAAGCCCCCCCATCAAATGAAGATGGGAAATCGATGAGATCCAAAGGGACTGGAGTGCATTAG
>NW_009947761.1:0-272 GCF_000696875.1 Nestor notabilis
CCTATCTAGTGGGTATGTTATTTTTCCTCTTCTCCTGTCTCCAGTAAAAAAAGGTTAAATTAAAACCATTTATTTGATGTCTTGCTTGCTAGTGGGGAAGGTTTGCTTATTGAGCATTGAAGCGGTATCATTTAGTTTGCAGATTCCTGGCTTCGGGCTTGAGTTGATGCTGCATAGGTGGTTTTGTAAGGACATGTAGGAACTGAAGTTAGCCTTTTGAAGCTAATCAGTCTTCAGCAGATGATGTACAACTACAGTGTTAGGAAATGAGA
>NW_009947762.1:0-272 GCF_000696875.1 Nestor notabilis
CCAGCCAGCAGCTCAGCTCCACACAGCCGCTCATTCACTCCACACCCCCAGCGCACTGGGGGAGAGAACTAGAAAAGCAAGAATGAGGGAATCTGTGGGTTTAGATAAAGAGAGTTTAATAGGGCAGAAAAGTAAGAAAATAATAGCAGTGATACAAACAGTGATAAAATAATTAGAAATCACAAAACAAGTGATGCTCAATGCAACTACTCACCACTCACCAACTGATGCCCCGCCAGTTCTGAGCAGCAGCCCCCAGCCAGCTTTCCCCC
>NW_009947763.1:0-272 GCF_000696875.1 Nestor notabilis
AAATGCAATTCCTAAAACAGCAAATTGGGCAACTGCTCAAACTGAGGAGACATCTAAGCATGTTAAACGACACCTTCGGTCTGCTTTTGTGGCATTGGGAGTGCCAAGAGAGGTGAAGACAGATAATGGTCCTGGATATATCAGCAAATCCATGGCAGAATTTTTTTGAAATTTGGGGTATTAAGCATATCACAGGTATTCCGCACTCCCCAACAGGGCAAGCCATAATAGAACAGATGACTCAAACTCTCAAACGCCAACTTGAAAAACAA
>NW_009947764.1:0-271 GCF_000696875.1 Nestor notabilis
AAAAAAAAAAAAGGCATGAGAATGGTAGTTAACTGTGAAACGAAGTAATAGCAATTTTTAGTAATTTTTAGCGGTTAGGTAATTTTTAGCAATTTAGTAATATTTTGAATAGTAAAATCCATAACAATATTTTGACTAGCAGTTTTCTCTTCCAGGGTTGATAGCTAAAGGTCCCCTGATATGTCATATAAATACAACACTCTTAGGGTCTCTCACTTTCAGATATTGTCATGGTTCAAGCCCAGTGAACAAGGCATATTGCTTTTCACTC
>NW_009947765.1:0-272 GCF_000696875.1 Nestor notabilis
GCACCCAGCCAACCCCGGGTACCCCCCAGCCGCCCCGTAGCACCCATGGGTGCCGCGTACCGGTGCCGGTGGCGTTGCTGTAGACCTTGAGCATCTGGGAGGCCATGAAGTTGACCTGGGTGTTGTAGGTGGCCTGGACGCTCCTCTTGATCCGCAGCATCTCCCGGATCGTGTCCTCGTTCCCGTGGCGCAGCTCAAACTCCTTCCACGTCTGCCAGAAACTGCCCGTGATCTGCGGCACGGACACGCGTGGGACACGGCATGGACACGCG
>NW_009947766.1:0-272 GCF_000696875.1 Nestor notabilis
AATGGGACCAGCCACTTTGCAACTTCTGTTAACGACAGAACCCCAGTTTTGGGACAGAGAGGAACAGCAGCAGCACAACCAATGCGCTACACAGGAAGGGACATGACTGAAGGAAAACTGAGGAGGAATCGGTGCCTGCAGACTTCGCATTTCCAGGCTGGGAAATTCCTGTGCTTTCCGGTCTTGTTCTGCCTGTATCTCTTGCCGGATGTATCCAACCAGGATCACAGCATCCACCAGGATCACAGCATCCACCAGGCTGGAAAAGAGCT
>NW_009947767.1:0-272 GCF_000696875.1 Nestor notabilis
GCCATCAGGGTGCTGTGGGGAAGGACAGACAGTGGGGACATGGACAAGGTGGCCGAGGAGCTCACCTGAGCAGGATGCAGTTCTCCAGCATCCCCCTCTTGCGGCTCTCATACAGCAGCCGGGCTCTCTTGGTCTCCAGAGGCTCATCCGGACGCTCCTGCCAGGGGGGCAATGGGATCTCCAGCAAATCCTTCCCGGACTCCGACGGGGAGTCCCCTCGGTAGCCGCGCTGCAGCACGACCGGGCGCAGGCGCCGGCGCAGAGCCCAGGGG
>NW_009947768.1:0-272 GCF_000696875.1 Nestor notabilis
AAAAAAAAAAAAAATCCTTGAAAGGGGTTTCTAAATTTTTGTTATCTCAACACATCACTGTTCTGAAATCACAGAATTCAAATGTATAGAACAGAACCCCAAAAGAAGCGACTGTGTGAGCTCACAGCATATGTGTTACCATATGCATTGGCCTACATACACTCGTTTTTTTTGTGGAAAAACTTCCAAGGTAATCTGCTCCATGTTGGTAAATGGAGAATTCAGGTGAGAGACTTAGACCAGGCAGTTATTTAACAGATAACACTATCATA
>NW_009947769.1:0-272 GCF_000696875.1 Nestor notabilis
ATGTGCAGCCTGGAGCACTCTGTGAAGCCCAGGCTGCCACAATGTGCTGCCCACAGGTCATTGGCTCCGGGCAAAGGGCACTGCTCGGGGTCTTTGTGTTTGCTCTGGGAAGTGGCTCTGCAATAACCGCTCCTGCCCAATGCGCACCATGTGTGCCTCTGCACACCCCAGCATCCCACCCGCCAGGGAAACAGGCGGC
This sequence comes from Nestor notabilis, assembly GCF_000696875.1. NCBI lineage: Eukaryota > Metazoa > Chordata > Aves > Psittaciformes > Psittacidae > Nestor > Nestor notabilis. Next base: position 200 of record NW_009947769.1, read on the forward strand.
ATAGCTGTGTACGCAGCACAGAAGTCATAACAGCCCCAAATCTCCCATTCTGTTCATGGTGATTACAGCAGCC
>NW_009947770.1:0-272 GCF_000696875.1 Nestor notabilis
TTCAATTATCCCTTGAAACCTTGGATCATCTGCTTCATTTAGTCATAAAAAATTCAGGACAATCACTGAAGTAGAACTGTCTGAATTCTATAGTATTTTCGCATAAGCAAGACAGTGTAGGTAAGAAGGAGGTAAACAGACACATACAATGAAGGAACATGTTAGATGTTATCTGATTTGTACAAAAAGGTGGTAATGAGGACACAGCCCAGGGGAAAAGAACTGTGGGAATGTGGTGACTCTTTCAGAAAAAACCTCCAGGAGAAGAGGAG
>NW_009947771.1:0-272 GCF_000696875.1 Nestor notabilis
TACGCTGAGCAGCCTGCTCTGCGCTAGGGCAATGCCAAGGGGATTTCAAGGAGAGTTCCTGCACTCTTTGGGGGATTCCCAGCTGCTTAGCTGAGCTCCAGCCCTGTTACGTGAAACTGATGTAGAAGCATCAGTTTTCAGCTCCTGTTCTGCTTCATCCTCATGTGGGGCACTGGGTTTGGGGGCATAACTCCACCTCCATTTCAGTGCAGTGAGCCGGTTTCCCCTGGGGTATCCTGAGCTGAGCTGAGCTGAGCTCGGTTGTGCCCAGC
>NW_009947772.1:0-272 GCF_000696875.1 Nestor notabilis
CCTCAAACAAATGAGAGCTCACCTTTCTTCTTAACGCACTACGTTCACTGGCCATTTCAGAGTTGTTCTTCTTCATGTCTTCCTCTGAACTGATGTTGGACTCCCTGTCTCTCTCCCCATATACCCTTCCATTCCTTGTAGCTCTGCGCAGTTGTGTCCTCATCCTACACAGAAAATTGGTCAAAAAAACAATGAAGCACAGGAAGGACCATCCTCTTTCACATACTCTTAGGTAAACAGCGCAGGCATGGCTTGCTTCACCTTTAATGGAC
>NW_009947773.1:0-272 GCF_000696875.1 Nestor notabilis
TAAGGAACAAGCAGCCACCCGAAACCAGTCTCGACGGAGCCTACAGACAGCAGAACGCCGGTGGATCCACAGTGGTGACTCTCTCTTGCTGCAGCTTTATCCCGACGGCTTGCTGGGTTTTCTTCGTTTCTATTCCCCCTCCACCTTTCCTATCGCTGTTTTCTTTCCACAGTAAATAACTGCTTTATTTAGATAAGTGAGCAATAAATCTCTTTGATTAGCGGCATTTGACCTCGTTTGAGTCTTAATCTCACTCTGGGTATAACAACGAA
>NW_009947774.1:0-272 GCF_000696875.1 Nestor notabilis
TAGAGCATCATCTTGTTTAGAAGCAGCATTATGTCAGAGCTGAGTTTCCCAAGCCTAATGTAAATAAGCAGTGTGTTCCAGCTATTTGGTCTAGGCAAAGCTCAAGTAAAAAAATAAGTCTTCAGACTGAGTTTTAATGAAAAGTTGTTTGCTCTAAGAGAATTCAGTTAAATTTCTGTTTTCACAGAAAACTCTGTCAGAGAACAATGAAATATCTTCACCAAATATCAAACATTGCCACACACCTAAACAAATTTTGTTTTTAAAAGAGA
>NW_009947775.1:0-272 GCF_000696875.1 Nestor notabilis
AATCTCTTTTTAGATGTCTAACTATAGATTAGAGAGCTTAACTTTCATCAGTCATGCTTGGCTTTTATTGACTTGGAAGAGTTTTCAACCAGATACAGCTCCTGGGCCATTACCAAATTTATGTCTCCTACTATGGGAAGATGGAGGAACAGACGATGTAAAAAATTAACTGTACTTAAAGTATCTGTCTTAATCTATTAGTGACCTTGCTTTGTTAATCAGAGCCTACTGGCATAGTAATTAAGTTTTCCTTATATCATTGGTGCAGAAAA
>NW_009947776.1:0-272 GCF_000696875.1 Nestor notabilis
TGCTCTGCCTCCTGCTGCAGCCGTGCTGCCCTGGCCGCTGCTCTACGGCATGTCCCTGCAGGCTGGCTACTCTCTCTTCTCTTCTGAGTGATGTGTCTCAGCTCTTCTGCCCTCCTCAGCCCTCCTGTGTGCCTCACCCTCAGATCCAAGCGACGTGGAAGGTCTCTGGGGTAGGTACCTGGTGGCAGCACTCTGCAGCTAGGGCCACTCAAACTCACAAATAGATCTCTGTATGATGACGTGGTGGTGATGTGGGGCTTTGCTGCACTCCG
>NW_009947777.1:0-273 GCF_000696875.1 Nestor notabilis
GCCAGAGCACTAAACTGTGCTGCCCTCCCAGCCTAATTCATTCTTGACTTCCCAGTGCCGGGGACAAGCAGCAGGACAAGGCTATAGGACACACTGCCGCAGGGGATGCCAGCCCACAGGAAGCACCGGCAGGATAAGGATGCACGAGCCTGGCCAAGGGTCCCTGATGGATCCAGTCAGAAATCAGACCTAGCACCCAGCAACCCAGAAGCAGTACCAAAAATGTTTTCCATTGCCTCTACCCATCCATCCACCCACCCATCCATCCATGCC
>NW_009947778.1:0-273 GCF_000696875.1 Nestor notabilis
AGTTTCATATGCTTTTGAGAATCTCTCTCACACCTGGCCTTGAAACCTCAGCCTGCTCCTTTCTAAACTTGCCCTGGTAGCTCTTTCAGACTTTAACACGTGTAAAAATCCCCAGAGCCACAATATTACTCCTCCTCAGAAAACCTGCCTGTGCCAAGGGGTCTCTGACACACACGACAGTGGTGTGGTGGCAGAAGGGCTGTGCCACTGCTCCTGATGGTCACTGGTACTCTGGGCTTCCCCAGCCATGTGTCATCTCTCGGATGCTAAAGC
>NW_009947779.1:0-273 GCF_000696875.1 Nestor notabilis
GGCCTGTCTGCTCCTGGTCTTCGTGGCCGTGTCCCTGCCCCTGCTGGCCTCTGACCCGGCGTCGGGCTATGACCCCGAGGTGGATGGTGAGGCCACCACCTTGTGTCCCTTGTGTCCACCCATGTCCCCTGTGTCCACCCGTGTCCTTTGTGTCCACACGTGTCCCTTGTGTCCACCCGTGTTCCTTGTGTCCATCCTGTGTCCCTTGTGTCCACCTGTGTCCCCTGTGCCCACCCGTGTCCCCACAGCTCCCGGTGCACACCCTGTGCGTGC
>NW_009947780.1:0-273 GCF_000696875.1 Nestor notabilis
GGCCCCGCCGCCGCGCTCCCGGTTTCTTCGCGCAGCTGAACCGGCGCTGTGGCGTCTGAGCACGAATCGGCCAATCAGGCGTTTAGGCGTCCGCGCGACTGTTTGATTGGCAACGAGTCTTTTCGAGCTCAGCCAAGGAGAATGCTGCGTCTACAGCGGGGAAGGGTTCTCAGTGTTCGGGGCGGTGATTGGCTGGGAGCGCTCCGGTGCAATGGCGGCCGCGGGGCTGTGCGGCGGCGACTTCTCGGACCTGCGGGAGATCAAGAAGCAGCT
>NW_009947781.1:0-273 GCF_000696875.1 Nestor notabilis
GTCCCTTCATCCCAAACCAGGCTGGGATTCCGTGATTACCAATGGCCAATAATTTAATCGTTCTTAGAATTCAGTGCTAATTTACAGCACACTCGGGTGTAGGCATCCCTAAACCTGGGTCTAAGCACACAGAGACGGCTGTAGCCTTATAGCTTTACCTTCTAAATTCGACAGAGCAAAGTCTTTTGTATGTTCTGCAAAGACCCCAGCATCCATTAGACAGTAATTACCAGATTTACGGATGCACGCCCCTTATTCATGTGATTGGAAGAA
>NW_009947782.1:0-273 GCF_000696875.1 Nestor notabilis
GGGAGATATTTTCCACGTATGGTATTTAGTTATAGGAAAGTGTCCCTGCAGACAGGCATGTTGGACCATCTGGCTCTTCTGGGCCATTTCACACGACAGGGCTCAATTCTCTGTCTGTTTGCCATGGTATAAAGTACACGCTGACTGCAAAGTCCTTTTGGTGGGATGATTGTTTCCGAGGGCCTCCACGGTTGCCACGTTTCCTGTGTGCACGTGGGGACACCCGACCCTCCTCGCTTGTGCCAGCCCTGAAGGGCTGCCCCGGCCTCAAGC
>NW_009947783.1:0-273 GCF_000696875.1 Nestor notabilis
TGGTGTCCCCACGTTGGTGCCCCCCATGTCCTTGTCTCCCCATCTTGGTGCCCCCCATGTTAGTATCTCCTTATTAGTGTCCCCCATGTCCATGTTCCCATCACCACCAGTGTCCCCATCGCAGTGGGGCTGGGGTCACCCATATTGTTTCGGGGGGGAGGGGGGAGGGTTTGGTCCCTGACCCCCCAAAAGGCTGGTCCAGGGGTGTCCCTGGATGCTCCTCAGCATCTCGGGGGGGTTCTTGGTGGGACCTGCTGTGGCCCCATCCTGGCT
>NW_009947784.1:0-272 GCF_000696875.1 Nestor notabilis
TGTATCTTTTGAAAGTAAATTAGATTCTTGGTCACTATATTAGATGGTGTACCACCCTATGTATATCTAGTTGTTTTGACCTTTCCTTTTCTGTTCACATTGAAAATCCCAGGATCTACTTCATTGTACTCAAATACTAATGAGAGCTCTAGATTAACATCTGCACTAATTTGTATTATATTTCAGCTATCACACCTGAGTCCTAAGGAAGCATGGGCTATTCTTAAGGGTGAATTCAACTCCCATTCAAACGCCAGCATGTCAAGTTTCAG
>NW_009947785.1:0-273 GCF_000696875.1 Nestor notabilis
CATCCCCCAGACCCTCTAAAACTCCCATCAGATTGCACTAAACCCCCCCAGACCCGGAAAAGCATCCCTCAGACCCACTAAACCCACCATCAGACTAATCCAAACCCCACCAGACCCCCAAAATAATCCCCCAGACACCTTTAAAACCCCCATCGGACCGCACTAAACCCCACCCCGAGCCCCAAAATCATCACCAAGACCCCATAAGGCCCGCATCACACCGCACTAAACCCCACCAGACCCCCGAAATCATCCCACAAACCTACTAAAACT
>NW_009947786.1:0-273 GCF_000696875.1 Nestor notabilis
CCCAACGGCCAGCCAGCGCGCCCTCACTTGAGTGCCCTGCTGGGGAGGGACAGTTCCCCCACGTGCCTGCCGGGGCAGCGGCCATTAAAGCCGGTTCCAGCCGCTTTGGGCGCTCCCTCTGGCGCACGCTCCCTCACAGCACGGCTTCCCCCGCCCGTGCTCGCTGCCCTTTTGCCGCCATGTTGAACAGTTCAAGCCTCGCATAAGGTGAAACTCATGGGCAGCTGCGCGGGAAGTCCTCGTGAGGAGGGACCGGGACACACGAGAAGGAAG
>NW_009947787.1:0-273 GCF_000696875.1 Nestor notabilis
TTCCAGATCTGACCAAACACAAATGAAGATTAAGAAATTATTTTTTTAATTTCTTTTCCAAGTGGATATGATTCCTAGAGAACACAGATAAGCAACACCAAAGGATAAGGCTTCGGGGTGGAAATTTGTGGCACAAGATTCCAGGGCTTGAAGCAGAACTATCGAGTGCCGTATGACTCAGACAAAGAAATGGCCAGAAAAAGGAAGATGCAGACTTCTGCCTCTAGGTGAATGGCTGCAGAAACCAAATCCAACATTGTGGAGTGGTCAGAG
>NW_009947788.1:0-273 GCF_000696875.1 Nestor notabilis
CAGCTGGTTAGTGAGCCAGTTAGGGGAGATGCCTGGCTAGATCTGTTGTTCAGAAACAGAGAAGGACTGCCAGGTGATGAGATGGTTGGAGCCATCTTATGCAAAGCAATCACAAAATTATTGAATTTTCAGTCTTTGGAGAAGTCAGGACGAAGGTCAGCAAAACCTGTGCCTTAGACTTCCAGAGGGCTGACTGGCTTGTTTGGGATAAGCTGGTTGGGAGAGCCCCTTGGGAAACAGTGCTGAAGGACAAAGGGGTCCAGGAAGGCTGGG
>NW_009947789.1:0-273 GCF_000696875.1 Nestor notabilis
CTCCATCCACTTGGCTCTTTTTGGGGGGATTTTGGGGGTTTTTGGGGTGTTTTTGGGTGTTTTGGGGTTTTGGGGGTTTTTAGGGGTTTTTGGGGGGTTTTGGGGGTGTTTTTGGGGGGTGATGGGCGGGATTGGGGAGGATGGGGTTGGGGGAAGGCAGCAATGGGGCAAAGGGACCCCGAAATAGGGCAAATGGAGCCCAAAATGCCCCATAGGGACCCAAACACCCCATAGGGACCCCGTAGCACCCATAGAGACCCATAGACACCCCAT
>NW_009947790.1:0-273 GCF_000696875.1 Nestor notabilis
TGGGGTAGTTTTCTTTTCCTCAGGCAGTTTACTCTCACACTTACAAGAAAAGTATATGAAAGAAGCCTGAATAAACAGTATCCAAATGTAGTCCCAAATGAGAATACAGTTTTAAAAGTACCTCATGTTGGTAAAATGATCTACTTTCCAAAATACGATTTCTGCTAATTCTTGGGCCAGCTTCTGAGACCATTTGCACTACTAAAAATGCAGAATTTAGTATCTGGGGCGCAATAGGGAGTCAGTGAATGTTTAGAACATCCACTTGATGTC
>NW_009947791.1:0-273 GCF_000696875.1 Nestor notabilis
TATAAATGCTTCTAATTAGTATCCCTGACATCATCCACAGGTTACAGTGAGAATTATTCTTAGCTGTTAACATATTTTCTGATAGGGAAAATAAGATTTCACTGTCATTTGTGCATTGTGTACATGATGCTTCATTGCCTCAGGACAGTAAAGGAATGGATGGCAGTAAATAAATCACCAGTGCGGCTGGTAATTTTAAACTCACTGATGATTGATAAAGCTGTTACCAAACCAAGAAAAGAAAGTATTGGAAAAGTAGATTGGCAGTGAAGA
>NW_009947792.1:0-273 GCF_000696875.1 Nestor notabilis
CCTGCAGAACCTGGGGGGGGCTGTAGCCTCTTCTCCCAGTGCAGTGGGAGAAGGTGGGAGGTGATGGCAAATGGGTGGTGAGAAAGGCTGGAACCAGCATTTCCCTTTGGTTCCTGTTGGATGTGAACCCCCAGGAGCAGAAAGCCCCTCACCCTGCTTAGTCTGGCCCTTGGACCACGCTGATTAAGCCTCTAGATGGACCCCCCCAGGCCTTGGTCAGGACCACAGTCCCCTTACCCTCTGCACAAGAGGAGGTGCCTCTCATCTCCCCCC
>NW_009947793.1:0-273 GCF_000696875.1 Nestor notabilis
CATCTGCTCTATCAAGCTTTGCTTCCTTCCAGTTTTGCTTTTGTCTGCAAGTTTAGTGAGGGTGCGCTCTGTCCCATCATTCCATCCACATCATTACCAAAGTTACCCAACTGAGTCTGACCCCAGTATTGACCCCTGGGGTATACCTGTGGTGACCAACCTCCAGCTGGACTTTGTGCCACTGATCATAATGCTTTGAGCCCAGTACTTCTGCCACTTTGAAATCCATCTCACTGTCCACTTCTGAAACCTGTACCTCATCAGTTTGCCTAT
>NW_009947794.1:0-273 GCF_000696875.1 Nestor notabilis
AAGTGTTTTCACTATAATTGTTACACTTGAGACAGACATCAACACTGTAAAATATTTTTATTTTATTTTCCTATAAACTATGGAAAATTCAGTTATTTTTCATAAGTACAACTGAGTTGTATGAACTTCTTTATTTTAACCCAATAAAAGATGAAGGAAGTTACTTTTATAATTCACTTTTAATCTGCAAGAAACAGTCCCTACTTTTTCTGTCAGTAAAACTGTCATCTGATTTCTCAGATTTCTGCGACAATCTTTTCTATACCAAAAGTA
>NW_009947795.1:0-274 GCF_000696875.1 Nestor notabilis
GGGGGGGTCACACACACACAGAGGGGCCCATTGTCCCCAAGGGCCCGTGGGGGTGACACCGGCGCGACTGGAATGTGCCCCATAGAGCGTGGGGGGCACCCATAGGGGGGCACCCATGGAGGGGGGGGGACCACATGGGATGTGTCACCCGGCACCGCCTGGGACCGCCTGGGGACAATGGGACAATGGGATATAGGGATATGGGTGTGGGGTGTGGGGCATGGATATGGGATCTGGGATATAGGGTATGGGATGTGGGATGTGGGATATGGGA
>NW_009947796.1:0-274 GCF_000696875.1 Nestor notabilis
ACTTTCCCACTAACAAAGTAAAGCAACGACTTTGATGCTCAGGTCGTCACTAAACAGGATGAAAGTTTAAAGAACGTTCAAGGCTTCGGGTTCAGGACTTTGGTTTCCTTTTACACTTCTGGAACTCGTGTAATTAAGGATCTAGAGCTCAAGCAGCACCAAACTGCCCAGAAATCGGCCTCCCCCCTCTCCTGCCCTTTTCCTTCTCCTCAGGACTGTTTCATAACGCAGCTACATAAAGACCCGGGAGACTTACTGTCCAAACCCTCCACAT
>NW_009947797.1:0-274 GCF_000696875.1 Nestor notabilis
GCATGCACAGGGGAGCGTTATCACATCAAATGATTTTTTGAGCCAGTGATGAGCCTGTGTCACGTTCTAGAAGGCCCCCATGTGCCAGTCTGTGTTATAGCTGGTTGTAGTAGCACGTTTCCTAGGAGAGACCTTGTCGCCCTTTTCCACCCACCCTGATGGCCTGTTGAGGCCTGACTTTGTGCTGTGTGAAGTTGGAAGAGCCTTGGTAGAAGGAAGGAAGAGGAGGCATCTGAGGATGGAATGCAGGAGAACTTTATTGAGGCAAAAGAGT
>NW_009947798.1:0-274 GCF_000696875.1 Nestor notabilis
AACACTGCTGTGTTATCAACACCTTTCTAGCCACTAATGCAAAGCACAGCACTATGAGGGCTGCTATAGGGAAAACTAACTCCATCTCAGCCAGACCCAATAAAATTTTCACCCCTTATTCCACACATTCACGTTACGCTTAGGTCCCACATAATATCTTGTAACCATTCCATTGTATTTTATTCTCATTACTGAAATCCCTTCTTACCAAGACTTACAACTTAAACTACATAGAATCATAGCATGGTTTGGGTCAGAAAGGACCTTAAGATCA
>NW_009947799.1:0-274 GCF_000696875.1 Nestor notabilis
TCTTAATTCTAACAGTTCCTCAATTTGGTGTGTTTGACTTTCTGCTTCACCACTACTGCTTGAAATTAGTTGTCTTTTTTGTGATAATTCCTGGATTTTGAAAGAGGACTTTAAAAATACAGAAATTCTATTATGTGGCACATGAAATATCTGGTTAATCAACAGCTTTGAGCACCTGTGATTCATTGCACAGATTTCTGACACTTATGTTAATGGAATAGCTGACAGCACTAATTTTTCTACAAGGACCAATGTTACAAGCGAATAGCCATTT
>NW_009947800.1:0-274 GCF_000696875.1 Nestor notabilis
CTCAAACCAAGGACAGAGCCACTCACAACCTGAGAAGTCTGCCAGGGAGCATGAAGTAAGTAACCAGGATACAAGACTCAGGGGGAACATCAGAGGAAGCACTGTATAAATGCATTCTTCTGCATGACACAAGGGTGTTGTCCACTGGGACAGTAAGTTAAGTGTCCAGTTGTACAGTCAGAACTTGCAAATTTGGAATATGTTCTGTGAAAGGAACACTCCAGACACACAAATAATAATAATAGTTAAGGACTCAATAGGACCGAAGTGTGTA
>NW_009947801.1:0-274 GCF_000696875.1 Nestor notabilis
CCAGGGCACTGGGGCAGTGGTCCCATTTAGCTGGGGGAGGCTGCAGGGGGAGGTGGTGGGCGGTGGGATCAGCAGCACTCTGAGCCCCTTGGCCAAACCCCAGCCCCTTCTCTCCCATGCAACTTCTTTGTGTGCTGCTCACAGGTGCTGATTGCCAAAAGCCACGAGGTGTCCTTGGCAGTGCCACCTATTGGGAAGTGTATCCAGAGGAGGGCAGGGTGGGCAGAGCAAGAGGCCCACTCATGGTTGTGGCAAGAGCTATCCTGAGGGAATG
>NW_009947802.1:0-274 GCF_000696875.1 Nestor notabilis
GTGTAGGACCTTGCACGTGGCTTGGTTAAACCGTCACCCTAAATCTTTAGGTCTCCTATTGGGCAAGTGAACAAGCTAGAAAAGCTGCAACACTCGCCTAGTGGAACTTGTCTAGTGGAAGGTGCCCTTGCCCCTGGCAGGGGATTGGACCTGGACGGTTTTGAAGGCCCCTTCCCCCCAGGCCGTTCTGACACTATGACTTCTGATCATCAGGCTCACGATGCGCGCAGTGACTCCGCTGGCGCTTATCGCGCAGTGTCCGCCGCGAAGAGGC
>NW_009947803.1:0-274 GCF_000696875.1 Nestor notabilis
TTCCAACCTTTCAACTGTTCTGTGACTACACTATTTTGTTACTACAGCTTAAAGTAATTTCTCAGGTAACAAACGACAGAGAAAGCACATATTGCTGGTATAGGTCCAACAGCAGTAGAGAATTATCATCAAAAATGGCAACTCTAACTAAAAAGTGTTATAGCACCAAAAATGTCTACTGCTAGGCTGACCTGCAACCTGGAGGTGCAGCAGATACTGCAGGAATATAGCAAAGACAGCCTGAGTTCAATGAAAAAAGAAACAAGGAAAGAAA
>NW_009947804.1:0-274 GCF_000696875.1 Nestor notabilis
TGTAAATATGCAGAAGACATACAGCACAGATACATTCAATGCACACAAAAGGACAATACAGATGACTAAAGAGTTCTTACAAAGAAACTGGAGGAATTTCTTTAATTTTTACCTCTGAAAATCTGAGCTTGGCTGCAAAACTCATATGAAACTACTGCCAGAATCTTATCCAAATCTGTACTAGGTTTTAAACCTGGGACACATTTGTTAAGTAATGCTGTGCAACCACATTTGGAGAGGCCAATTCTGGCAGACTTAACAGCAGTTCATCCTC
>NW_009947805.1:0-274 GCF_000696875.1 Nestor notabilis
GGTTCTGAGTTACTGGCTGGGCTTAAACCTCAACACGCTAAATGTTCTTTATCTATATCTGTTTTTCAAACACTGACAACTGATACCATTACATTTTGAACTGGAAAAATGGTTGTAGCTAAGTAGCCACGTATGAGACATAGAAAGTTTGAGAACAGCTGGGTCTAACTACGTGATGCTGTCAGGAGTATTCAGATGGAGTAATAATTAGGCTGCAGAAATCCCTGTGGGCTTTTTTAAAAATAATTTATGTGACTCATATAGTAATGCTGCA
>NW_009947806.1:0-275 GCF_000696875.1 Nestor notabilis
TGGCTCTCACCTCGACGTGCTTTCGGCTGGAACAGAGCTGGAGTTCTCAGTGATGTTCCCAGCAGCTGGTACCTGCTCTGCTTTGTCTTTCGGGTGGCAAGAATGTTGATAGCATGGGGATGGTTTAGCTGCTCCTAAGTCGTGTTTATCTGAGGTCTAGGAGGTTTCAGTGTCTGTGCTCTGCTGACGAGCGGGTGCACAAGAAACACAAACCAGAAGATAGGGAGGCCACAACCCCTGGCAGAAGCTGCCACTCAGTAAGAACAGTTACTGGC
>NW_009947807.1:0-275 GCF_000696875.1 Nestor notabilis
GGGAGGGACCTTAACGCTCACCCAGTTCCAAACCACTGCCCAGTGGCTGTTATGTCATTGCTGTTATGTCCTTGCTGTCACTTCAGCGTTCCCAGATCCCGATCAAGCTCTCCCAATGCGGACGTGTCACCAGAGGATGAGCCACTTTCCCTTGCCCTCCAAGTACAGTGAGCCCTGGCACGATGATCCTTCTCCATGGAACAGGATGCTGCAGGCCTCTGGCTGCTTGTGACACCCCACGGCAAACATCATGGGAGTTCAACAAGACCAAGTGC
>NW_009947808.1:0-275 GCF_000696875.1 Nestor notabilis
CACTCTCCTAGTTCTGCTATCTTCCTCTGACCCAGCTGTGGGTCCCTGTTGCACTGAGCCCCTGGATGCATCATCCCCATTCCACACATGCCAGAGTCCCCAGGTCATGGTCCCACCTTGCTCTGGGGTCCACAAGTGATGCCTTGGAGGTTCCCCAAGCCATCAGCCACTCATCGCTGCACAGTCCAACCGTGACCCATGCAGGAGGTCTCCTGACCACCATCCTCCCTGCTGCAGAGCCTCTGGACCATCTCTGCAGGAGACCCCAAGCCACC
>NW_009947809.1:0-275 GCF_000696875.1 Nestor notabilis
TACTCTTGTGCAACAGGACCAAAAAAAGAATTTTAGTCATTCCAAAATACAGAGATTTGCAGAAAAATAACTTAATGAATTCATTATGCTCCTGACATTAATCATTACAGATTTGCACTGGAAGCAGATGCCCACACCACATAAGCAAAGTGATGTGAGCAAAAGGCAACATCAGAATATACCACCCTGACTTGGCAGTATTTCTCATACTCATGTTGTGCTGCTGTAAAGAACTCGCACAAGACATTGGGGTGTGATCCACCAGAGAAAAAAAA
>NW_009947810.1:0-275 GCF_000696875.1 Nestor notabilis
TTCTGCATCCTGCAGGCGCTGTGCCAGCTTCCTCCTGGAAGTTGTTAAGCACAGGTCCAGGTGAGGAAGCAAATGGGAGCCTGTGTTGTGCAGCCAGGAAGTTTTTCATAGGAGCACCCCATGCCACTAGCTTATGTGTAATCCCCATTTACACAGAGGTGTAGGCCATCTCCCAGCCAGCCACTGTATTTCTATGTCTGAATCCAGGGCTGCAGCTAATCGTGCTCTGCTGTTCACTCTGCTACTCACACCAGTATGTCTCTGCTATTCTGCAT
>NW_009947811.1:0-275 GCF_000696875.1 Nestor notabilis
CCCCCCCCGGCAGGTGTGGGGTGAGATCCCTCTGGGATCGCTGCTATCCCTATGGAATGCTGCGGGGGGCTGGATACACCTCCCCAGGGTGACCCCGGCCCCTTTCCCTTCTCCTTCCCCTCTTTCCCCTCTTTTCCCTCTCCCACCCGCATTCCCCTCGGGAGACACCTGGAATTCCCTAGGGATGAGCCGTCGGTGGCTCTCCCGTAGGTGGCCCCAAGCTGGGAGCATCAACTCACCCCCATGGGGCTTGTTCCTGCCCCAGCAATGGGCGC
>NW_009947812.1:0-275 GCF_000696875.1 Nestor notabilis
GCCCTCCTATAGGGGCTATAGGGCGGGATTTGCCCTTCTATAGGGGCTATAGGGCAGGATCTGCACCATATAGGGGTTATAGGGTGGGATCTGCCCCGTATAGGAGCTATGGGGGCAGAACACGCATGGAACATGTTGGTGTCACGTGTGTCCCCCCCCCAGGTCTTGGAGCTGCTGCAGGACGGGAACAGTGACGGCTCCTTCCCAATGGAGCATCCCGAGGGAAAGGGGTGGAGACATGGACATGGGATATGGGGTGTGGGGTATAGGGTATG
>NW_009947813.1:0-275 GCF_000696875.1 Nestor notabilis
CTGTGAATGACTCTGTTTTCCAGTACCCAGTTACTGGTACAGTGTGTAAGTATTTAAAAGCAGTTAATTTATGCCATAAGCATTAATTTAGGGAGAGGAGGGGAAAGAGAAATAAGTGATTGCCTTCTTGCATTGCCATAAGGCAGCATTGGCTTTGCTACACTAGTGTTGGGGTTGGTCTAAACCTTAAACTGCTTCAGCTGAAAGTCCTCGTAATGTTTAAGTTTTAGAAGGTGGGCATAATGGGGGTGTGTTTGTTTTTTCTTGGTTAGTTG
>NW_009947814.1:0-274 GCF_000696875.1 Nestor notabilis
TTAAATCCATTACCCCTTGTCCTTAAGCTAGATGATTTTAATATCACTAAATAATACAGAAAAGACAGTTACTTATGTCTGTTGTTGCCTCTTAACATTAAATACTGATTGTGAAGGGTATGTGCATGTGGCTTATTTTAAGCCATAATATACAGTGCAGAAGGTTACTATTCAAACCACCTGCAAATCATTTTTCACACAAGGTTTTCTAAGTAAATGAATAATTTACTGAAGATTTTAGGTATGACAGGTATTATGCTTAGTTTCTTGAACA
>NW_009947815.1:0-275 GCF_000696875.1 Nestor notabilis
TGAATCTCTGGATTTCATGGATCACAGCATCTGTGTAGGGCATCTGGCTACGATCTGCCATGCAGGGGCTTCGGTCTCGGCCGATCACACGGTCAATCTCCTCCTGAACTTTCTCTGTTAGGAAATAAGTAAGTGTTGAATGGTCAAGTCCCACGCCTGTTTGCCTAAACCTCTCCCCATTTCTACAGCAAAACTTGCTTTTAGTGCACCAAGAATATAGGAATGCACTAAGTGCTAGTATCTCTCTTCTGTGAATAGAACTTAGACTAAAACAC
>NW_009947816.1:0-275 GCF_000696875.1 Nestor notabilis
CTGAATACAGCAAGTTAGCTGATTTGTTAAATCTGTGAATTCTAGAGTCCATGCCAATTGAGAATCTCAGCTTTTCCTTTAAAAAGTACACTTCTCACTCCCCTAACTGAAAAGAAATATTTATATGATTCAAAAAAGCATGGAAGCTTGAAGAGAAATTGTATTATTTTAAAGACAATGTCACAGTTCTGGGGAATCTTCATCCTGAATTCCAGTAACTGGTAGATTTATAAAGAGGTCTTTGCTTTAATAAAGATTTGCTTTATTTCTAAAGA
>NW_009947817.1:0-275 GCF_000696875.1 Nestor notabilis
GGAGCAGAAGAACTACCCGAGTTTCAGTGCAACAGGAGGGGAGAAGCCTCTTGTCCGCAGACGATAATAAACCTCGTTTGCGTCTTAATTTCACTCTTGGGGATCACGAACGAAACAGGGTCCGGCCCTGGGGTTCTCTGCAGTGGCACCCTGACATTGAAATTGGCGCAACGGACATGATCCCCTGCACCGAGAAGTACTGTAATGTCATATGAAGTGTAAGGCAGTACGTGTGCGCCTCTCCGGGAGGTAGATTTTGTTGAAAGAGACGTGCT
>NW_009947818.1:0-275 GCF_000696875.1 Nestor notabilis
ATATGTGAAACAACTGCGAAGGACTGCACCTCGGTATCCGAAGGATGTTGAACCTCTTGTTGGACAAGGCAATCAGTGTTGACATAGTACCACCAAATCGTGCGTGATCGGTGTCTACCATTTCTGGAGTCAACATGTTTTTTGGTCATGTGATTGTGTGACACTGTATAGCAGAAAGCAAAAAAAAGTAGGGTTTTTCTACACAGACATTTCTAGAATTACCAGACTAAATGGGCTGATTGAACCTCTTCCAACCAACTTCTTAAACCATCCTT
>NW_009947819.1:0-276 GCF_000696875.1 Nestor notabilis
GGAACTACAAATTTGGGAACACCCAGATTGCACAACGCTGTGGCTGATGCTGCCGCCCGCAGCCCTGATGGCAATAAATAGGCGAGAAGCAGGCACAGGAGCAGAGCCCTGCGAGGAGAACATCCCCAGGTACACCTGCTGCTGCAGAGATGGTGCACACAACCCTCTTCCTCCTGGTGCTCAGCCTGGCCATGGCGGCCCCGGTCCTCTCCACAAAAAAGGTAAGGGCAGGGCTGGGATGCGCGGGGCAGGGGGGGCAGGGGCTGCGCTGCAGCA
>NW_009947820.1:0-275 GCF_000696875.1 Nestor notabilis
CACAGGTGATTTTTTTTTGTTCATAAAGGAGCATTTTCATTTAAATGAAAAATACTGATACACTGTTTCATTGGCAACTGCTTATAAAAATTGTACTGATAATTTAGAATTATCACATAGAAATTTGAATTTTGAGAAACAACTATCAGGATTTGACCTCTCATTTATATGGCAGTAATATGTCAATCACACAGTTGCATGAAAAGCACTCTTGAACTTGAGAGGAATCAGGTCTACCATAGCTACCACTTCAGCAGGGCACAGGGAGGGGCTGG
>NW_009947821.1:0-276 GCF_000696875.1 Nestor notabilis
AACAGCCGTCGCCATCGCCTGTGCCTGGGAATCCGGCTCGCCAGCCAGGGAGCCGCCAGCTCCGCCCGCCTCCACCACAGGTGCTATGGCTGTCCAACTCAGCTGGTCGGGTGCTGCAGGACCTGTACAGCAGCCTCCGCTATCCTGGGACAAAGGAACCACGTCCCCAGCCCCCAAAGCCAATGCCTCGATCAAGGATTTGAAGCAACTCCACGAGGGTATAGATTTGGGGTATACCAAAAACATCTCATAAAGCCAAGCCATAAATAAAACTTC
>NW_009947822.1:0-276 GCF_000696875.1 Nestor notabilis
AGCTACAATTTTGAGGAGAAACCATTAAGTGCTTAAGTTGTTCGTGTCTGTTTGCCTTTTTCCATGATTGTATGTGACATTAAAACAGGAAGGGAAGCTTTCAAATATTTCTCCTAATCAAATTCTTCTCCTACACAGCATGTGCACTATCCTTCATTCATTTACAATTACATATAATAAAAATGCACAGTACCATTATATAAAGATGTGAATCCAGGAAGAGTGACTCCACTCGACTACACCGACAGCCTTCCCATTCTTATATTGAGTCACATA
>NW_009947823.1:0-276 GCF_000696875.1 Nestor notabilis
TGGGGAACTACAGGCCTGTCAGTCTGGCCCTGGTACTGGGGAAGGTTACGGAGCAGATCACCTTGTGTGCCATCACCCAGCACATACAAGACAGCCAGGTGATCAGGCCCAGTCAGCGTGGGCTTATGAAAGGCAGGTCCTGCCTGACCAACCTGACCTTCTATGACAAGGTGACCCACTCTGCGGATGAGGGAAAGGCTGTGGATGTTCTCTACCTGGGCTTTAGTAAACCCTTTGACACAGTTTCCCACATTATTCTCCTGGAGAAACTGGCTG
>NW_009947824.1:0-276 GCF_000696875.1 Nestor notabilis
AGTCCATCCCAATCCCATCCCAGCCCATCCCGGTGCCCCCCTGCCCCCACAGAAGCTCAAGGACTACCAGCGCCGCCTCGACCTCTCTGGCCTGAAGCAGAGCTCGGACCCACTGCTGAGCGAGTTCAAGGTAGGGCTGGGGGGGGGGACCCCAAAACACCCCCAGAACACCCCTAAAACAGCCCAAAACACCCTAAAATAGCCCCAAAACAGCCCAAAATACCCCTAACGCACCCAAAACACCCCCAAACCATCCCAAACACCCCCAAAACCATC
>NW_009947825.1:0-276 GCF_000696875.1 Nestor notabilis
ACAGACTCCTCTCCGGGCTGCCGATCCATTTAACACAAAGAAGATGCATCGAGTAACCCTCCTTACCTTTACTTCTGCTCTGCTCTAATATGCTTTCAAGGCCTGTTGGAGCTGGCTTCTTGGGAGAACCCGGCTTCTCATCACACAAAAGCTTACTCAAGACGGTATCTGTATCTGGGAATTCCCAGAGGAAAGGAGAACAATACAATAAACAAACAAACCCAACATTTTTTAGAAGAACAGTTCTGTGCTAAGACAAGCACTATCCCCCACCAC
>NW_009947826.1:0-276 GCF_000696875.1 Nestor notabilis
CGCCACTGACGGCTCCTTTGGCATCCCATATTCCCGGGATGTTTCCAGCCGGATGGGTGATGCTTTGCCAGCGCTGCAGCCTTACGTGGTGTTTTCCAGGTGGGATTGCTCCGCTCAACCTCAGTGTCTGGCTCTGAGCGGCCTGATCCAGGTAGTGGCTCCAAACCCTCCCAAACCAGATGGTTTAATGCATCCAGTTGGATTATCCCGCCCGAGGCGAGCCCAGATGTGTGCGGCAACGTCTGGGTTTGCATTTGCAGACGAGGAGGCGGGGGG
>NW_009947827.1:0-276 GCF_000696875.1 Nestor notabilis
ACCATCGGGGCTGAGGGACAGGGGAGCCGCTGTGAGACCGGCAGGGCTGGTGGGACCAGGGAGGGAGCGGCGAGGGAATCGCTGAGGGACCGCCGGGTCTGAGGGACCGTCGGGGTTGAGGGATCGGGGAACCCTTGAGGGATTGGCGGGGCTGAGGGGACCAGGGAGCCGCCGAGAAAGACACAACAATCTTTGAGCCACAGGGTGATGTGGGAGACCGTATTTTAATCTGACTGTCTCAAAGCTTGTTTTCAATCCTGGTGAGCTCACTGCGAG
>NW_009947828.1:0-276 GCF_000696875.1 Nestor notabilis
CCGCATGGGGTTGTGGCAGCTGCCGCACGCCAGGGCAGGTGGAGCAGCTCCTGCAAGCATCAAGGCAGAAGTGTGCGATGGGGATACCACCCTGAACTCAGAAGAGGCAAACGGCTTGTGCAGAGGGAGCAGCGAGGAGATCAGGCTAGCACCAGGTTCAGCAACCTGCCCCAAGCCTAAGTTGACTATGAAACGGCCAGTGTGCCCTTGTGGCCAGGAGAGACAATAGCATCCCGTGGTGCATCAGGAGAAGTGTGGCCAGCAGGTTGAGGGAGG
>NW_009947829.1:0-276 GCF_000696875.1 Nestor notabilis
TCCGCCTGGTTCAGCTGCTCCTCACAGAGCCCCGACTCCATCTGCAGCTTGGTGACAACGCGCTGCAGTCGCTCCAGCCTGCGGGACATGCGGAGACACACAGGGACAGCATCAGCGCGGGGATGCAGACCCGCCTGCATCGCATGGACACTGACCCCATCCTGCCCCACTGATCCCGTCCTGCCCTGCTGATCCCATGTGCACCAGCCCCATCCTGCCCTGCACCCAGCAGGGCTCTGCTAGTCTGGCTGTAGTCCTGGCTCTGATACCTGCTCT
>NW_009947830.1:0-276 GCF_000696875.1 Nestor notabilis
CCCCTAAGGAGGAACTCAAGTGCAGGGCTTACAAATGAAGAAGTAAAGAAAGCGTGCCACCGTTTGCACCAGGTGTCCATTCCTGTTCCCAAGTTCCCGACCATCTCAGATCACATCACCCTGCAAATAGGCCCATCCCAAAGGAACAGGAAGGCCCAGGACAGGATTATTTCCTGTCGCCAAGGGGATACAGCCACTTATCCCAGTGCAGTCACTTGTGCTTATCTCACTAAACATATCATGGAACCACTAGAGCAGGCTGCTCCAAGCCCCTGT
>NW_009947831.1:0-276 GCF_000696875.1 Nestor notabilis
ATTCGTGCTGAAAACAGTGTTGATAATTCAGGGTGTTTTTGTCATTGCTGAGCAGTGCTTACACAAAGTCAAGGTCTTTTCTGCCTCTCATATCACCCCACAGTGAGTAGGCTGGAGGTACACAAGAAGTTGAGAGGAGACACAGGGGATATTCCTGACCATATGATGTCTGCTCAGCACAGAAATTTGGGAGAAGTAGAGGGATGTTTGGATTGTTGGCATTTTGTCTTCCCAAGTAACCTTCTCATGTGGTGGAGCCCTGCTTTCCTGGAGATG
>NW_009947832.1:0-276 GCF_000696875.1 Nestor notabilis
GACTCTCTCAGTGGTTCAGGAAAAGGAGCCATGAGGAGCACAGCAGCAGTGAAGAGGAGAGCTCTAGCACTGAGCAGGAAGAGCAGGAGGCAGAGCAGCAGGAGGAGGCAGAGGAGGAGGAGGAAGACAGTGAAGGAGACGATGCTGATGGTGAGAGAGATGTGGGCAGATATTTTGCAAAGCACATCAGGTGGTCAGTGCATAAACTGCTCTACCAGAGCGATTTGGTGTTCCTGCTGGTGGATGATCTCCTCCATGCTTGCCAAGAGCAATTGG
>NW_009947833.1:0-276 GCF_000696875.1 Nestor notabilis
CCCGATCCCGGTGCCGATCCCGATCCCGATCCCAATTCCCGATCCCGATCCCGGTGCCGATCCCGGTGCCGGTGCCGGTGCCGGTGCCGGGTCCCGCTGTGGCCGGTGGGGTTGTTCCTGGGGCGGTTTCAGGGTTTTCGCTTCAAGAAACTTTTTTGTAACGATCCCGGGAGACGGTTTTTTATTTTGTGAGGGGAAAAGGGAGAGAATTCAAATAATCCCCATTAAACCATTAATAATCATTAAACCATTAATAAATCCTCAGTGAACCATTAA
>NW_009947834.1:0-276 GCF_000696875.1 Nestor notabilis
CCAGCACCCCGAGTGGTGGGGGTCAGGGTGGCACAGGGCACCCATGCTCGTACCTTGGCTTCTGGTCCACGGGACAGCCATCCTCATCCCGGATCGTGCACCTAGGGACACAGTGTGCAGCATTCCCACCACCAGCAGCCCCCCACAGTCCCCTGTCCGTGTTGGGACCCCCCTCAACTCACGAGTGGGTGCAGTTGGTGGGGCAGAGCTGGCAAACGCCATTTTCATCCGGATACTTCCAAACGGGAACGAAGGAGGAATCCGCCTTCACCCCGC
>NW_009947835.1:0-277 GCF_000696875.1 Nestor notabilis
CAGCCAGCAGCTGTGGGCAGCATAGGCAAAAGGTTGCTCTTCACGGTGGCAATCCCCTTATTCATTTTTCCCATGTTACAAAATGCTGGGCAGCTACCTTGTGCTTAGCCTCATACTGTGGCCTGAGCTATGACTCCTCACAGCCAGGTGGCATGGTGAGAGCATGCACTGTTCCACACTATAAGTCAGGCTTAGGTGACTTTTAGGTATGATCCTAAGAGTTTGCAGATAAGCTTTGAGTTGCGCTTCACCAGCAATGGGAATATACCTAAAATGT
>NW_009947836.1:0-276 GCF_000696875.1 Nestor notabilis
ATCTAACGGCAATAATTTTTTTTAATGGAGCAATTTTATTAGTAAGTTCTGAGATACCCTGTTGTCATTTTCACTTGCACCACAGTGCTGTTGCAAAAGAAACTTCTTACTGCAGCTTCTCAATCAAACTATGAGGAATATATGAAAAATAGTCCTTCCAGATGTGCACTGTTTTAGATTTAACAGATTGCAAAGATAAAGAATGTAAATGAAGATACAGGGTTACATGTCTTTTATTACCTGTGGTTTTCTATAGTGCAGAAGTTGATGTGAAAA
>NW_009947837.1:0-277 GCF_000696875.1 Nestor notabilis
CGCTGGGTCGCGGGCATAGTATTCCTGCTTTTGTCGTCCTTTATTCCGTGCTACAACTAATGTTTGTGCATGCAAGAGCATGAAACAGACAGTACTGGTCTGCAGGATGTCATGGAAGAAGGAGATTATGAGCCTATCCATGGTTTTCTGTTGACCTCTTAGGTCTGTTCCCCAAGAAATTCTGCTGCTATGTCTGGTAGACCTGTTGACTTCAGCAGCATGGAGTAGGATTTTTTTAGCAGGTTAAGTAATACGTTACATTTATTAACTGGAGAGG
>NW_009947838.1:0-275 GCF_000696875.1 Nestor notabilis
CAGTTACTCAACCCCTGATCACAGCAGACAACGCAGCTACTCCAATTGCAAGCGATCCACCATCTTTCACAAGTATCGTAACCCCATAGGGCCGCTGTTGTTTCCCCCCGAGCTCCTTCCCCAGACCCCGCAATGCCCACAGCGCCCTCAGACAAGCCAGCGCCCGCTGCCGCCCTTTTCCTCCTTGGGTCCTCTCCGCCCCACCACCTCCCTCCCGACAGAGTCACTGGGGGTGGTGTGGCTTATGTGCTTGGAGTTGGAGTAGCTGCATTGTC
>NW_009947839.1:0-277 GCF_000696875.1 Nestor notabilis
AAGGAGCTAAGCTACTGCTCTCTCTTGGCAGCCCCCTGCGCCTGACCCAGGGTACCCCATCACGCAGGAGATCATCGAGGAGGAGAGGGAGGCAGCACGGCAGCGACTGCGCCGGCTCTTGCGGCCTAAGGCTGGTAAGGGCAGACTGGGAATGTGAAGGGCACGGCAAGGAGGGGAAAGCCAGGGCCCGGGCTGGCAGGGCAGAGGGGTGTCTGCGTAGCGCAGGCTGAGGAAGCTCCTGGGCCAGTGCTGCCTGGTCCTCGCGTCTGAAGCTCTT
>NW_009947840.1:0-277 GCF_000696875.1 Nestor notabilis
GCTCAGAGCGGCCCCGAAGCGGCCCAAGGGGTGACCTGCGGCGCCCCAGAGCTCCTCAGCCGCCGTCAGGGCCTCCTGGAGGGGGGGGACAAGGACACCCTGGTCACACCTTGGTCACACCTTGGTCACACCTTGGTCACCCCCTGTCCTTGGCTTGGGATCACCCAGGTCCTGGTCCCTTTGGAATGGGGTCCTCCCGCTCACCCCATCTGCTTGGGTTGGTGTCCCCATGGAGGTGTCCTCATAAAGGTGCCCCCATGGTGGTGCCCCCATGAAG
>NW_009947841.1:0-277 GCF_000696875.1 Nestor notabilis
CTTCATCCCCATCTTCATCCCCATCCCCATCTTCATGTTCATCCCATCTTCATCTTCATCCCCATCTTCGTCATCGTCCCCTTCTCATCGCCGTCATCATCCTCATCTCCATGTTCACCTTTATCCCCTTCATCATCCCCTCCCCATCCCCATCATCTTTATCCCCATCATCATCCTCATCTGCATCCATCCATCTTCATCCCATGCTCATCCCCATTATCCTCGTCCTTATCATCCTTATCCCTATCCATCCACCTTCATCCCATCCTCATCTTCC
>NW_009947842.1:0-276 GCF_000696875.1 Nestor notabilis
TTGGAGATAAGGCAGAAGCTCTTCCCTGGGCATATTATTTCTAAGCATGTGGTTGAGTTCAACCGCCCAGGGGTGAGGGTCTTTGCCTGCATCTAAATGCACTCCCTGTCCCCACCCTGCTGCATGACATCCCCTCCTGCCTCAGTGTCCCAACTCTGCTGTGACAGCACCACAGGGCACAGCTGGGGGAGTGAAGATGTGAGCTCCTGCACTGCATCGCGCTGAAGATGGATGACTGATGCTCATGGAGCAAGTCCAGAGGAGGCCACGAGATGA
>NW_009947843.1:0-277 GCF_000696875.1 Nestor notabilis
CACACAGATGGTGAGTTTGGAGAATACAGGCACAGAATGGCCTTTCTCTCCTGTTCTTGCAGGCAGGCACATCTGCTACAATGGGGCTGCCGCTGCCCTTCTCACAGAGCAAGTCCATCCCCATCACTCTGTGACAGGCGAGAGCTGAGCCCTGGGCCTCTTGTTCCCAAGCAACGATGCCTCTCCCGTGCCCTGGGTGGCGGAGGGACAGCACTGAGGGAGTCTGGGAGCGCTCTCCTGGTGCTTCTCCTCCACGTCTCTTTGTGTGTTTCCCTTG
>NW_009947844.1:0-277 GCF_000696875.1 Nestor notabilis
GGACCCTATGGCACCCAAGGAGCACTCATGGGTCCCATGGCACCCCAGGGACACCAAGGGACACCTGTGGACCCCATGGAACCCAGGGGGCATTGGGGGACACTAAGGGTCACCCATGGGACTCAGAGGGCACCAAAGGACACCCATGGACCCTGTGACACCCAAGGGACACCCATGGGCCCCATGGCACCCAGGGACACCAAGGAGCACCCATGGACTCTGTGGCACCCAGAGGACACCAAGGACCACCCATGGACCCTATGGCACCCAGGGGACA
>NW_009947845.1:0-277 GCF_000696875.1 Nestor notabilis
TTGAAAACACTGATTGGAAACAAATAGAGGCTTAATATACACAAAATAAATATATACCTCAGATGGAATCTTAAAATAGTCTTAAATATAATAGTAAAGAACAGGGGCATTTAGTTGTTCAAAGAAGTCGTTTGTCCTCTCTTTATTAAAATAGGAACAAATCAGCCATTAGTCCCTCCAGGAAGCAACCTAATAAACTACAAGTCTAAGTAACTAAATGAAGAATGAAAATGAAAATCTTGCTTACAGGAAGGGATACACTGATTGTTTAACAGTG
>NW_009947846.1:0-277 GCF_000696875.1 Nestor notabilis
CTTCCTCCCCCCCCCCCTTTTTTTTCCCCTCATTTATGGGAAGCATTGGAAGTCCAATTCCAGAAAACAGCAAGTCTGGGATAGAAATGAAGATGGAAGCTGCATTCCCTAACTGAACTGCACGAGTGGTTTGCAATAGATAGACAGCTCCTGACCTCGCAGAGGGTTCCAGTAGTGCATCGGTAAATACCTGTAATAAAGTGCTTGCAACCACATTCAGAAGTAGGAAGAAGAATGCCAGTCAAGAAGAAAGGTGGGCTATGAAGCTTCATATCTC
>NW_009947847.1:0-277 GCF_000696875.1 Nestor notabilis
TCATGTGTTTCCCTTCATCCTCAGTGTCAGAAGCTCAGAATAGCCCTGCTCTTGGAAGACTCCTGCACGGGGTCATGCCTGTTTGTGGAGATGATCCGCTTCCACTAATAGCACTTGAAGACATTCCTTGGCGGGTGGGTTGCCTTCTATATCTCAGCACAACGTGCTGCCATGCAGGAGCTGGACAACTGTGTTGTGTCCTAAGACGACAGATGCTATTCTTACCCCAGAGAGACCTGCTTTGGCACAGCTCCTTCCTCAGCTGAAAGGTTAAAAA
>NW_009947848.1:0-277 GCF_000696875.1 Nestor notabilis
ATTTTGGAGCTTCTCATAGATGCAGATGTGGCTCACAGAATACTGATTTTAACCATCTTACCCATATAGAATGTTTTTTTTCTATCAGCTCCTGTTTATATCAGCCCTTCTAGGATTGCACATCATAGGTTTCAACTTTTAGTTATAACACATTTAAAGCACGTATTTATAACTCAGGCCTGTGGTGAAAAAAGCAAAACCAGCTGTCTGGATAACAGTGCATAAACCTGTGCTTTCCTGCCTTGGTTCAAGAGAGGAATGCTCTCTCCAGGAACAT
>NW_009947849.1:0-278 GCF_000696875.1 Nestor notabilis
GGAGGAGGGAAATAAAGAGAGAAGGTGCTAAAAGGTTATCACCAGCAACACAACCAACAAACACACACACAAAAAGCAGCACAACAAACTAAGCAGCAGCAATTCGGGTAGCAAACTCCAGGAGGTATCAGACCAGCTCCTTTCCTCCTTTTTCCTTTTTATAATCCATTATTTCCAAATAGATTCCGGGAGATTTCCGGAGGTTTCGCCCAAAGCCTTCTCTCCCCATGGATAAAGAGCAACACGCGCGCCCCTCCGCCGGCACACACACACAGAGC
>NW_009947850.1:0-278 GCF_000696875.1 Nestor notabilis
GGGCATAGTTGTTGGCAGCATCCTCCTTGCCGGTGATCATCTGTTCAGGGTGGAAGAGCTGACGGTAGACTCCTCCCCGAATTTCATCTAGGAAAGGTTGGTACAATGTCAGAGATTTTCTAACAAGGGAAAGGTGTTAGGAGCTGCCCTGAGGAGTGTCCCACAGTGGATTGTTCCCAGAGACAGTGACCACAGCCACTGCCCAACTGAGGTGCACTCACCAATCACGGTGGGCTCCAGGTCCACGAAGATGGCCCGTGGGACGTGCTTCCCAGCCC
>NW_009947851.1:0-278 GCF_000696875.1 Nestor notabilis
GATGGACGTGCACAGACAGGGGGTGGGGACACGTGGACACCCCACCCCAGGGCCTCACCTCCACATGCTGCCCGAGCCTGGCCTGGTAGAGCAGGAAGGTGCCGAGATCCGCGGCGGTGCCAGAGCCGTCCCGGAGCAGCTGGTACCCTCGGAACAGCACCAGGACCTGCAGCACCAGGCGCAGCACCTGCAGGGCCGGGATGAGCGGGACCCGGGATGAGCAGGACCCCGGGATGAGCGGGACCCCGGTGGGACACAGGAGACACGGCCCCCCCGTA
>NW_009947852.1:0-278 GCF_000696875.1 Nestor notabilis
CAGCTGCCCACCAGTGTGGTGGCAATGACATGGCCAACCCAAGGACATCCCAGTGTTCCATGGCTGTCCTAGTGCCTCCCACTGACATCCCAGTATCTCCTGGTAATGTCCCAACATGTCCCAGCCATGTCCCCGAATTTCCCTGTGTCTCCCAGTGGCATCCCCATGCCTTCCCATGTCTCCCAGTGCTTCCCAGCTTCTCCCAGTGCCATCTCAGTGCCTCCTCCGGGATATCCCAGCACATTCCGGTGTCTCCCAGTAGCACCATACCCTCAGCA
>NW_009947853.1:0-277 GCF_000696875.1 Nestor notabilis
CCTGGGATTGTTTAGTCTGACCTGCTGTATAAGACAGGGTTCAGAACTTCCCTCAGTTCATCCCTGACTGCTGCAGGGTGCTCAGAACCCAGAAAGGCCTTGTGACAGGAAATTAAATGGCATGGCAAAACTGGTGTGTCTCGCAGTTTCTTTCATGCCCCTGTCCTGGTATTCACAGTCATGTCAATGAGCCTGCTACCCCAATGGAAGGTGCCCATTCTTCAGGCAATACTTACAGCCTCCTCTGCTTGTCTCTTGTAGGATTTCACTTTCATTT
>NW_009947854.1:0-278 GCF_000696875.1 Nestor notabilis
TTAATAACTGAAGTGCAGCAGAATGCTGCTGCTAAAAATAGCGATCACAGTGCTTACAATAGCAGTTTAATAAATAAAGTACAATGTAATGTGAATAATATTAATAATAGAAATTATAAATAACATAGAATGGACTACTAATAATAATAACAGTAACAATAACAGAAGAACAATTGGAATACTACTACTAACAACAATAATACCTAAAGTAAAACAATACTACTACTACCTACAGTCAAATCCTAGCACTACTAATAACAACAGACTACTACTACGAA
>NW_009947855.1:0-278 GCF_000696875.1 Nestor notabilis
CCAATCCCTTCCCAGTATATCCCATTATACCCCATTATAACCCAGTAGAGCCCATTATACCCCAGTATACCCCATTAGAACCCACTACAACCCAGTATGTCCCAATATAACCCAGTATATCCCAGTATAACCCATTATATACCCTCTTATACCCCATTATAACTCACTACAACCCAGTATACCCCAGTACAACCCAGTATATCCCATTATACCCCAGTATACTCCAGTATAACCCCGTATACCCCATTAGAACCCATTATAACCCCGTACATCCCAGT
>NW_009947856.1:0-278 GCF_000696875.1 Nestor notabilis
CCCGGCTTGCAGCTGCCATTTCACTCCAGGGAGCGAGGGCAGATCCTGCACGCGAGGCCGTGGCAGACAGAGCAGGAGATGTGGCACCCTCCCGGGACACCCTGGGTGACACGGAGCTCTCCTGGTGTGGCTGTAGGGTGTTGGCCCTGTGTCCCCATCACACTGCAACCTCCCAGGTCCTCTCTCCATTGTGCACCAGCCCCACGTTGGCTCCCCTCCCCCCCACCATGGCTTAGCCCCATAAAGGCTCCCCCACTATGGTTTGGCCCCATAATGGT
>NW_009947857.1:0-278 GCF_000696875.1 Nestor notabilis
CTCCCTCCAAAAGTGTTTACTACTGGAGAAAACAAGAGAAAAGGAACAACCAACCCAAAATTAGTTGTAACGCTTCTTACTCTTAATTTCAAAGCTCATTAAAACTAGAAGCCATCTGAAGAGCAATGACTGAAACAGTTTATCTTCTTAGCCGTCTTCCCTCAAGTCATTATTTTCCAGGATAATACAAACACTCTTTATGCACACAAACATCAGCTGAAGCTGAGAGGCAGACTTACATAGACTGAAAACATCCTAGGAGCACTGGTGATAGTTCC
>NW_009947858.1:0-278 GCF_000696875.1 Nestor notabilis
CTGACGTGGGAGCCACTGCATCACACACTGTGTGATCCCATCGGGATGCACTTTTCCTACATGGGCAGCACGTGCTGCCAAGAGCCAGCAGTCTGCAGGCTCACCAGCTGGGAAGTGCAGCAAGGAAAGAGGTCGCTCCACAGGGCTCTACACTACTGACACGAGGGAAAAGCAGGAGCAGGCAGAGGCGAGCAGTGGGGGGAAAGGGGTATGGTTTATTGGCCCGAGAAGGTGTCCACAGCGAGCACAGGCTGCAGCACGATGTCCTCAGCGCAGCT
>NW_009947859.1:0-278 GCF_000696875.1 Nestor notabilis
CAGCCTCTACTCAAGTCACACTTACAAGGTATTTTCCTACAACTGGGCCACCCCCCAGTTGTACTGCCCCACTTCATATTTGAAGGGAAAGCTGGCACTGATTTCAGGAAGCTTTGGGAAGCTGGGCGCAGTTCCCAGCACCACTGAAACCGACGGGAGGCAGCCCTGACATCTCCAGAGCATCTGGTCTTTAAAACGTGCGCAAAGCCGAAAGCATTTGCTGGGTGTTTTTGTTACTCCTTCACTACGCGCAGTGTGTAAAGAGCTCAACTTAGCAC
>NW_009947860.1:0-278 GCF_000696875.1 Nestor notabilis
GGAGTGGGATGGAGACATGGGAGGGGGATGGGGATATGGGAATGGGATATAGGAGCGGGATGGAGACATGGATGGGAATGGGATATGGCACTGGGATATAGGAGTGGGATGGCGATTATGGGAGAGGGATGGGAGCATCAGGACATACAGGTGAGGTAGCACATGGGGACAGGGGACACAAGGGCAGGTCACTGGGGTGAGATGGGGACACCGGGACACACAGAGGGGAGGTGGCACTGGGGGGACAGGGGCTGGTTTTGGGGGTCTCCCCTCCCCCT
>NW_009947861.1:0-278 GCF_000696875.1 Nestor notabilis
CTTCTCTCCCCCATCCCACTGAGGGCACAGTGAGGCGGTGGCTGTGTGGGGCTCAGTTGCCTGCTTGGGTGAAGTAAGCCATGACAATTGCTGAACAAAATGCTAGGCTGACGAGCAAAACGAAATAAAGGGAAGAGTGATGCAAATAGATGGGGGGCTCAAACCACGTGACACCTTTTTTGAATGCAGCCTTTCTTTTTCCTCTTGACAGTTGATAAGTTATAGGAGCCTGCACTGATTTATTCCTCTTTCAGATTCCACACTTTCCTCCTCTTTCC
>NW_009947862.1:0-278 GCF_000696875.1 Nestor notabilis
TTTCCAATCCTAAATATTCTATGATTCTATGCTGGTCATATTTACAAATGAAAATTAGATGAAATTGTTTTAATCCACAGCCATTATGCTTTTTAAACCAATTTTAAAATCTTCTTTTCGTATTTGTAGCACCATGGCATTATTTAACTTACATATGTTTATAAGCAAAATTTCAGTCTTTTGGGGACCACTGAAGCTACACTTCTATAAAATGATTCTGAGAATGGCTCAATTTAGAGACGATATATGCATAAATTATGAAGAGTTGAATTAAATCT
>NW_009947863.1:0-278 GCF_000696875.1 Nestor notabilis
GAGGGACAGGGAGTAGCCGACAGTGTAGAGCAGCCGGAGCTGCTCCAGCAGCCAGGCCTGGCGCTGCGGGCACGGCACCGGCACCGGGTCATGGCACCGGCACCAGGGACATGGCACCGGGACCAGGGACATGGCACCGGCACCAGGGACATGGCACTGGGACCGGGGACATGATCCGGCACCACAGGAGCATGGAGTTTATGGCACGGGATGGAAGAACATGGGATGGGATGAAGAAAGATGTGAAGGAGGGACACGGGCCGGGATGGAGGGACACG
>NW_009947864.1:0-278 GCF_000696875.1 Nestor notabilis
GGCTTTATATGGGGCTCTATCTGGGGTCTATGTGGGGCTTTATAGGGTCTCTATATGGGCTTTATATAGGGCTCCATAGGGGCTTTATATGGGCTCTGTATCGGCTTTATATGGGCTCTATGTCGGCTGTATATAGGGCTCCGTAGGGGCTTTATATGGGGCTCTGTCTGGGCTCTATATGGGGCATTATCTGGGGTCTCTATGGGGCTCTATATGGGCTTTATGTGGGGTTCTGTTTGGGCTTTTTATGGCATCTATGTGGGGATATATATAGGGTC
>NW_009947865.1:0-278 GCF_000696875.1 Nestor notabilis
CTCGTACTCCTCCAGCTTCCGGTTGGACATGTGCAGCCGTTCCTTCAGCGAGTGGATCTCCTCCTCGTACTCCTTCACCTGCCACAGTGCACACTGCAGGAGCGGGCCCCGCAGCAGGGGGGGCAGCCCGCACCCACCGCCGGGCACCGAAACCCGGGGGTCCTCACCGGGGGCATGGCTCAACCCACCGAGCCCCACCATGGGGATGGCTGAACCCACCGAGCCCCACCATGGGGATGGCTAAAGGCCATGGATAACACCATGGTGACATCTAAAGA
>NW_009947866.1:0-279 GCF_000696875.1 Nestor notabilis
GGGGTGCATTGGGGCTGGCCTGTTCCCTGTCCCTGCACCCCAGACAGTCCCATACAAGGTGATGGAGTCCCAGCAGTGGTTCTGCAGGGCTGGGGGTGGTTGATGGTGGGATTGGGGCTGTGCAGGTCTAAACCCGTCTCCCCACTCCAGTGTTCCCCGACACAAAGCCCTACGAGGTCCCGGAGCCCTTCGGGGCACCCCCTGGGAAGGTGGGTACCCCGTGGGAGAAGGGCAAAGGCAGTGAGGTCTCCGTCATGCTGACAGTGTCTGCAGCGGCCG
>NW_009947867.1:0-279 GCF_000696875.1 Nestor notabilis
AAAATACCCAAGTAGAATTAAGGCGCAATAGGAAACTACGATACGTAGACATGAAGACCGGGCTCTTTTTTGTCTCTGAATTGCAAACTGCGCTTCCACGCTGCAAAACTACCGAAAGAAAACAAAAAAACAAACCAAACACAAAAAAACCCAAAGCAACCCCCCTCCTGAAAAAACAAAACAAACCCAAAGCCCAGAAATAGGGAACATCCCAAACGCACACGCGCCACTCTACTGTCATGAAACGTAAGAGAGCTGCCAAGCCGGGAAACTCGCAGT
>NW_009947868.1:0-278 GCF_000696875.1 Nestor notabilis
GTCAAAGGCAAAAGACGAGGCTCTCTCAAACCCAGATCTATGGAGAAAGCCCTAGCTTTACCAAGGGAGGAATGCTTCTGGATACTCTGCTGCCTGGGATTGGGGAAGAGGGAAGGAGGAAAGAAAGCTAATACTCTTGCAGAGCTGATGCCCGATGACTTTATTGAGATAATCAAGGGAAAATGGAACAGACTGGAGCTTATGCAATGCATTTTGAGCAAAACTCAGAGAAGAGGTGCCATCTGAGGGTAAAGCAGAGCAAGAAAAGGAAAGAGAGA
>NW_009947869.1:0-278 GCF_000696875.1 Nestor notabilis
CTGCCTCATCTGCAAAGATAAAACCCTAATCCTGACATGTGCAGCACAGGCAGCACTGTGCTGCCAGTACCCAATATCAAGCTTGAAGCACCAAGACAGCTGAACCCAGAAGACAGGTTGGTCTTGCTAACCTTAGGGTGAAACACATAACAAAAATACGGCACCAGAATCTTGATTTCACTCTTAGCTCGAAGACAAGGAGGGGCTGGCAGATGATACCATGCAAAAAGATATCTTAGTCATGCTGACAGTGCAGGGAAAGGATGCTTAAGGAGTTA
>NW_009947870.1:0-279 GCF_000696875.1 Nestor notabilis
ATATGGGGCCACCAGGGGGGTGCCACGGAGCTGGGGACGTCACAGGGATGGAGATGAGGACCATCGGCCACCTCCGTCTGTGCCACTGCAGAGCTGCAAGACCCGACAACCCCTGACAGCGCCACAGTGTCCCCAACAGTGTCACCAGCATCCTTGATGAGGCCCCCAATGTCCCAATGGTGCCCCAATGATGCCCCAATGATGCCCCCAATGATGTCCCCACTGATGCCCCCAAAGATGTACCCAAGGATGCCCCCACTGATGCCCCAATGGTGTTCC
>NW_009947871.1:0-279 GCF_000696875.1 Nestor notabilis
ATTTAATTTTTTTACCTCTCCCTGCCCAGCTCTCACCCCATCACCAATCTGCTTCTCCCAACAAAGAGGCTCCCTCTCCAGCTGCCCATGGCATCGGAGGTGCCTGGCATGAGCTTCATTGCTCCAGCCATGTCGCCTCATGTGTGCTGCCCTCTGTCCCTGGGCTGCTGGTGTTCTTTGAGCCTGTCCAGATCCAGCCTGTCCCCTACCAGCCGGTGCAGGGGGTGTTAGGGACTCTCGGGCCCCTGGCACAGCTGGTGCCGCTCCCCTGTGCGGTGC
>NW_009947872.1:0-279 GCF_000696875.1 Nestor notabilis
CCCCATCCCTGTCTTCCAGCTCAGGGGGCTGGATACCCAGAGAACAAATGGTCTTACTACCAAAGAAGCAAAGAAGACATTAAGCACCTCAGCCTTTTCTTCATCCGTTGTCACTATGTTTCCCTCTGTATCCAATGGAGGGTGGAGATTCTCCTTAACTCTCTTTTTGTTGCTAATGTATCTATACAGACATATTTTATTGTATTCTATGGCAGTAGCCATATTAAGTTCTAGTTGGGCTCTGGTCCTTTTAATTTTCTCCCTGCATAACCTCATGAC
>NW_009947873.1:0-279 GCF_000696875.1 Nestor notabilis
GATGCCCAGTCCCTGAGGAGCAGCGAGAAGGGGCTCTCACCTGGCCACAATGTGCACTCCCTCAAGGTGGTGCTGGGCACAGAGCAGTTTGCCCCAGCCACCCTGCTCCTCAATGGCCAGCTCCTGGCTCTCGAAGCCCATGTTCCGGAGCAACAGTCTCATGGACTGCACTGCTGACCTGCACAAGGAGAGATGCTCAGCTCACACCAGGACCCCTGGCTTGGCTCCAGGTGGCCAGCAGGGATGAGAGGACAGGGATGGAGCACCTGATGGGAGTGA
>NW_009947874.1:0-279 GCF_000696875.1 Nestor notabilis
TGAACCCAGGGCAAACATTTACTGAAGTGTTCAAGGATCAGCAATTTTGTGTCAAGTCCAATAGGTTCTAAACTACACTTGCTACACAGATACATAGTGTAATACAAAAGCAGTTGTTGATAGTCATGTTGATAAATAACGGGCTTGTATAGCTTTGTATTAACATGAGAATAAGCTTTTGCTATTTCAGACCATTCTTTTAAACACAGTTAAGAAAAGGACACAAGAAAGGATACTCCTTACATTTTTATACAATCATGAAACAGAATGACGAAAACT
>NW_009947875.1:0-279 GCF_000696875.1 Nestor notabilis
GGACTGAGACAGGCACCTGCCCCGCAGAGCACCAGAGGATTGAAGGCAGCTCTGCAGGCCACAGCCACATGTAAAGAGAGCAAGTCTCAGGTCCCATCTGTGGCTGTGGTCCAGAAAACCAGGAGGCAGGCGGAACACGAGGACAGACTCAAAACCCTACGTGTGGCGAAGGTGGCAATGTCACCTAAACCAGCTGAGTCTCCTGTGGCTGCAAAGCATCAGGCAGAGCACAGCAGAGCCATTGCCCCCCCAGCAGTGCACGAGGGGAAAGCTGCAGCT
>NW_009947876.1:0-279 GCF_000696875.1 Nestor notabilis
GCCCATGGATGAGCTCTTGAGTTCAAACTCCAGAAAAGTGGGTGCTGCAGTGCCAGAGCCCTCTTTGGAACAAGTTCTTCATGCACAGGCCAGTGCTTGATGCTGGATACTACCTTGGATCACATCCATCATTTTTCTGACCTTGCCCCTGTGCTCTTCCCCAAGCCTTATCCACTGAGCTCTTTTAGTCACCAAAATGCCAATGACCAGGAGAAGGGTGTGTTTTGAACTGACAGTGTTTAAAGCAGCTCAAGTGACAGTGCCCTTTTCCTACAACTC
>NW_009947877.1:0-279 GCF_000696875.1 Nestor notabilis
AGTGCATGGAACCGGATGATACTATCTCCTCAAGTCCTTTCTGGCTCCTGAAGTCTTATGTTTTAGTAATTCTGTTGTAGTACATCTTTTAGACAGAAAACTCTTTGAGGCAGGGTACGTCACTTTTGCGTTTGTGCAGTGTCTGAAATAATGATGTCCTACATAGTATATCTGTCTGCATCATTGTCTAGGGAACAGTCGAAAATTAGTGCTGCAGATCACTAATGTCGTGACAAGTAATACCTTGGAAGAGATAAGGTAAACATACCTAGGATTATC
>NW_009947878.1:0-279 GCF_000696875.1 Nestor notabilis
ACAGGGGCCGTGGCATCACCCTGACCTGCTTGAGGGACCCCGGCGTCCAGACGAGCTTGTACACCATGTAGAGGGGGATGCAGATGAGGGACGATGCTCCTACGAGGTACCCCACCGAGATGCTCCACTCAGGGTACTGATAGTCAAAGAGGGTCAGCGGCGGCTGGTCCATGAGGGAGCTGATCATGATGAACTATATTGAACAGAGAAGAGAGGGGTGCTCAAGGGGCTGGAGATACCCCACTGCCGGTCAGAAGCAGGCACGGGGAGCAGCAGGGC
>NW_009947879.1:0-279 GCF_000696875.1 Nestor notabilis
CCGGGAACCTGCACCCATGGGACACCCCGGGGTAACGCACCCCCGGCAAATGAACCCCCAAATAACCCCATAGAGGTCCTGGGGTACCCCCCATAGGGGTGATGGGGTACAGCCCATATAGCCCCATAGGGGACCTGAGGTACCTCCTATAGGGGTCCTGGGGTACAACCCTTATAGCCCCATGGGGGTTCTGGGGTATGCCCCTGTAGGGGTCCTGGGGTACAGACCCTATAGCCCTATAGGCGACTTGGGGTACAACCCCTATAGCCCATAGGGGAC
>NW_009947880.1:0-279 GCF_000696875.1 Nestor notabilis
CCCCCCACCGGTCAAGGAGCCCTCCCTGGACAGAGGTGAGGACCCAGCACAGCCCCACTGTTGGGCCCCCCCCTGAGCCCCGTGGCCCCCATGGGTGCTCACCAGGATGAGGACCTTGCCGAGGCAGACGAAGGGGGTGCTGAGCTCGGCCATCAGGAGACACCCCAAGAAGAAGTCACCCTTCCCCTGCCTCCAGAGCTGTGGGGACACAGGGAGGGGGGGGCACCCCAACACACACCCATAAACCAGGGTGCCCCAGGGGTCCCCCGCTCCCCCTTG
>NW_009947881.1:0-279 GCF_000696875.1 Nestor notabilis
GTACAGAAAAATTCTTAGAGCAGTACCCAAAGAGAAGGTGTCACATGCCCTAAACCAGAGTGACACTTCAAGAGTACAACAAAAACACATCCAAGAAATTTAATACTCTGCTCTCTCAGATGGTCAAACACCAAGGTCTGTTCAACACAGTCACTTTGCCAGAATGTCTGGCCAAAGAGCTACAATAAGGGCTGGCAAATCACAATGACAACCAGCTTAGGGGCACACAAAGATTTCCTTACTGGCACGTGTGCCCATCAAAGCTCCAGAAACTTGCCA
>NW_009947882.1:0-279 GCF_000696875.1 Nestor notabilis
CACCCCCAAAATAATTTCAACCTCAGTATAAAAAACCCAGAATATCTTGCAACTTACTAAACTGTGAAGATGTTTAACTAAAAGATTAAAAGTTAGTAAATTGATGGCTATGGCCTAATTTTTTAGCAAATAAGTATCCAAGGCACAATTCTACCAAAGTTTTATGTCATTAATTAAAACCTAAGGATTAATTTATATAGCTTCTCATTACCTCATATGAAAATAAATTGCTGGTGTGGAAGGTAATCCTATATAGAACAGTGAATTAGGTTTCAAATT
>NW_009947883.1:0-280 GCF_000696875.1 Nestor notabilis
TGGGCATCATCATGTTGGGATGTGCCAGGGGTTTTCCTGGAGGTCTCTGTCACCTGTGGCCGGATTCAGGTAGGGTTTAGCAGCTCCCACACCAGCCACCAAAAGACCTGAGGCCTCGGCCCCAGTCACCATATCCACAGCCCCCAAAGCCTCTGCAGCCTCCAAAGCCTCCATAGCCACCAAGGCCTCCGTAGACTCCACAGTTACCGTAGCCTCCATAGCCCACATAGCCACCAAGGCCTCCATAGACCCCGTAGCCTCCACAGCTTCCAAATCCACC
>NW_009947884.1:0-279 GCF_000696875.1 Nestor notabilis
ATGCTTTGTTCTTCCTTACTTGCAGTTTTGGGGATGGTCATAGCTCCAAGGCCACTGTCCTGCTGTCAGAGAAGCTTTTGAGATCTCAGAGCAGAGAGGACCTTTTCCTGAGAGGAGCCTGTGTTGGGATGTGACCCCAAATGACATGGATCATTAGGAGGTCTTATGCAGGGGTTTGCTCTGTCTCCCTCCTGCAGCACTTTTGGGGGTGTAATGGTGGAATTATGGCCTGCTGGTGGAGCTTGAGTTGAGGGCTGCTCATCCCAGTGGCTGGAAGCC
>NW_009947885.1:0-280 GCF_000696875.1 Nestor notabilis
TTGTGGCTTTGGGGGTGACGCTCTTTTGCCCCCCCTTCCCCCCCCCAGGAATAAGATCCTGATCTTCGGGCTCTTTGAGGAGACGGCTTTGGCCGCGTTCCTCTCCTATTGCCCTGGCATGGATGTGGCGCTGCGCATGTACCCCCTCAAGTGAGCGGGGGGACCCCACATTTGGGGGGGGGGAGGAGCTGGGTACCCCTCTTTGGATGTTAACACCCCCCTCTTTGATGTGGACCCACAGTTGTGGGTGTGGGGGTGAATATGGGGGGTGAATATAAGG
>NW_009947886.1:0-280 GCF_000696875.1 Nestor notabilis
AATTGAGCAGAATTGACCAGAATTGGGCAAAATCAGCTTAAATTGGGCAAAATTGACCCAAATTGGGCAAAATTGGCCCGAATTGGGCAAAATTGACCCAAAATTGAGCAAAATTGACCCAAAATTAAGCAAAATCGAAGAGAATTGACCAGAATTGGGTAAAATTGACGGGACTTGACCAAAATCGGCCAAAAATTAAGTGAAATCGGCTGAAAATCAGGGAACCTTGGCCCCAAATTGGGCAAAATTTGCCCTATTGATCCCCCCCCCCATTGACCCC
>NW_009947887.1:0-279 GCF_000696875.1 Nestor notabilis
CAGTGCATCACACAAGCAATGACAACACACACAATATAAGTATTCCACTCTTTCAAATGTTTTCCAGTTTTACAACAAAATAACAACGCTGTTTTTCTTCCTTAGTCTACAACAAAACTATAAGAGGCCAAGCACACATCTGCAACTGTAAGTCTGTGTACAAACACTCTGCAATATACACACATCACTACAGCTACAGCCACACAGTGGCAGAGCATTGAGATAGCAAACCAACCCATTTAACTGCATAGAATGGGTTTCTAGACATTCACATGAGTA
>NW_009947888.1:0-280 GCF_000696875.1 Nestor notabilis
AATCCACTCCGTTCCACCCAAATCCGCTCCATTCCAACCCCAAACACCTTAATTCGGGCTCAATTCCCGGTAATTTCGCCCCAAATTCCCTACTTTTCACCCCAAATTTCACCCAACTCCCCTTCATCCTGACCAAACCCCCTCAAACCTGCCCCAATCCCTGGAATTTCACCCCAAATCCGCTTAATTCCACCCCAAATCCCCTTAAGCTCCATCCCATCCAGGCTGGTGGCCCTGTCCCCGTTGTCTCCCATTGCCCCCCACTGCCCCCCATTGCCCC
>NW_009947889.1:0-280 GCF_000696875.1 Nestor notabilis
GCCCCATGGGGCTGTGTGTGGCCATGTGGGTCTGTATGTGCCCTATGGGGCTCTGTGGGTCCGTGTGGACTTTGCCCCCGGGTCAATGATTCATCCGGGGGGCAGCGGGGGCCGGAGCCGGGGCCGGACGTGGGAGGACACGTGTGTGAGGGGCGTGTCAGAGCGTGTGCGAGGAGCGTGCAGGGCCCCAGCCCGGCCAGAGCGGGTGTGTGTGCGAGGGACGAGCGTGTTAAAGGTACTTGTGCAAGGGGGGGACTCGTGCAAGGGAGGTGCTTGTGCA
>NW_009947890.1:0-280 GCF_000696875.1 Nestor notabilis
CTACAGAGATCTTCTGCACAGTCAACCTGGGGAACATTGAGAGAGAATGGGCCGAAGAGAGGGGCAACAAAGGCTGGGTAGTTGGGGAAAGAAAGGCAGATGAAGGAGGTCTGAGATGACCAAGAGAGCAAGCGTTTCTTCTCTGTCCTTGGTTTTGATGTGAGACCCTTGCTAGCAGAGTCAGAAAGAGCTGAAGAGAGCAAAGTCATAGCACAGTCCATCCCCTTCACAGCTTTCTTCCCACGTGGCATTTTGGCTTTAACTTCTTCATTTGAGGCTG
>NW_009947891.1:0-280 GCF_000696875.1 Nestor notabilis
TTTCTTTCTCTTCCCTTTTCCCCCTTTTTGCCAGTGACATTCTTTTGGCGTTCTGCACTGCTTCCATCCAGAGCTGCTTGAGCTGCACTCTTCTCTGAAAAAAAACCCAAAAGAAAACAGGCCACGTTTCTTTGTGTGACTTTTGTTTCTCTGAAACAATAAACTGGAAGCATGTACAAGACTCAAGGAAGTTCCTATTTTGGAGTAGTTTATTAAATGTGATGTTAACAGACACAACTCTTGGGTAGCTGTGGCTACCTACTCACCTATAAACTTCCTA
>NW_009947892.1:0-280 GCF_000696875.1 Nestor notabilis
AAAAAAAAAAAACACATAAGAATTTAATTATTGGAAAAAGTCAAAGAGAAAAGAATTGTGTTAGAAGGCAAAACACGTTGAGAGGAAATACGAGTAAGCTTAGAAGATACAGTGATCATAAACATGCTTTAAGTATTCCTAAACAAGTTACAATGTCTAGCAGTAGTTCAAGGTGGTGGCTATTATAACTGTATTATCTCAGAAATAACAAACGGTATTTTCTTTTTCCTTCTGTTAGGTCGAAGATATGGACTCCACTAATGACCATCTTCAACTTGGT
>NW_009947893.1:0-280 GCF_000696875.1 Nestor notabilis
AGTGCCGCAGCGCTGCTGCTGCTAATGCCGCCGCCAACGCCACAGCCAGCAGTGCCGCAGCCAGCAGCGCCACTGCCACCACAGCCGCAGCGCCACTGCCCCTAACGCTACAGCCGCCAACGCCACAGCCACCAACGCCGCTGCCGCCACTGCTCTATCTTATGACCTACGGCCTAGTTAGGTTTATAAATGAAAATTGCCACCAGAAATTGAGACGGTAAGGACAAATGTAATCTTTTGCTAAGCATGTGTGGGACTGAGCAGTATATATGACCTTTCA
>NW_009947894.1:0-280 GCF_000696875.1 Nestor notabilis
CCCGGCTCCTGCAGCCAGCGCAGCGCTGCCCTGCCCTGCCCTGCCCTGCCCTGCGCTGCCCCGGGGGACAGGAGGGAGGGTGCCGCAGCCCCGAGCTCCACGCACAGGGACGGGGGTGGCTGGAGATGGGACCTGGTGCTGCACAGAAGGGGGATGTCGGGTGGGAGCCGTGTTTGGACACTGCTCCACAGGGAACCCCCGGGATAGAGGCAGCAGCGCCATGGGCAGGGGGGAGTCTCTGCAGGGGAAAGCCCTGCCCGGGGCTGGAGTCTCACCCCCC
>NW_009947895.1:0-280 GCF_000696875.1 Nestor notabilis
ATGGCACCATTCCTGTTCCCAGGTGTGCTGCCAGTGTGCCACTCGCTCTTCGCCCTAGCCACTGAGGACCTGAGCTGCTGGTTCCCTCCCAACCACCTCTTCACCATCGATGAGTCCTGCAGCCAGGTTGTGGTATACAGGATCAGGTACAGCCCCAGCCCGGATCCCTGGGGAGTGATGGCAGACAAGGCTTGTGCGGTGTGGGAGATGTGGCGCTGAGGCCTCCTCTGCTCTCCCCATCAGGTTCTTCTTCCCCAGCTGGTGTGGGCTGGGGCGCTCC
>NW_009947896.1:0-280 GCF_000696875.1 Nestor notabilis
GAGAAAGACAATTTTAATAAAGAAGAATGAAGTAGATTCACCTGTGTACTCATTTGAATTTGCCTGATCCCATAAAGCCAATGTTGGCTGCAGGTTTTATCTGTTCCAGTAAAATCCTCAAGATTATTAAGTTCATTAAATTTGAGTGAGAGCAGGCAACAGGCAGATTAAAAAATCTTCTAAAAAGCTAACCATCAAAAATGATAAATTAATGAAATAACATTAGAGACAATAAATCATGAGTACGAGACTAAGGCTTTCACAAAACTAAAAAAAAAAA
>NW_009947897.1:0-281 GCF_000696875.1 Nestor notabilis
TAATGCAGCCCAGGATACCATCAGCCTTCTTGGCCATGGGGAGACATTGCAGACTCACGGACAACTTGTTGTCCACTAGGACCCACAGCTACTTCCCAGCAGGCCAGCCCCAGCCTGGACTGGTGCAGGGGGTTATTCCTCCCCAGGCGCAGGACCCTGCACTCGCCTGTGTTGAATTTCCAAAGGTTCCTCTCTGCTCACCTCTCCAGCTTGTCCAGATCCTTCTGAATGACAGTGCAGCACTCTGGGGTATCAGCCCCTCTTCCCAGTTTTGTGTTGTC
>NW_009947898.1:0-280 GCF_000696875.1 Nestor notabilis
TTTTTTTTTTTTAATTTTATTTTTTTGCTGTGAGGGAGGTCAAACTGTGTTATATGTTGCCAAGAGAGGTTGTGGAATCTCCACCCTTGGAGATACTCAAAACACAGCTGTGACCAATCACCCCTAGGTGATCCTACTTCAAGCAAGGGAGTAGGACTAAATGATCTCCAGAGATCCCAACAACCTCAACCATTCTGTGATAGCTTCCACCAGAGATCTTTGGTGCTTAACTAGTGGTCTTAGTCAATTTTGCAATATATGTGTACTTATATATATATAT
>NW_009947899.1:0-281 GCF_000696875.1 Nestor notabilis
ATTTGAAGTAGCATTTTTTTCTGAACTGAGATAGATCAATAATAGCATAAGATGCAGAAATAGCTAGAAGAACATAAACTCACACAAACTAAAATCTGGAAAGTTAAACTAGTACACAAAGATTTTACAAATAGATCTCAGTGATGACTTGCAGCAACAGATGAAACCTTAGTGAAACTTGCTATTTGAAAATGATTCTTAGATGCTTTTAAAAGGATGTGAATCTGTAGTCCAGCTTGCACTTACATCTAATGTTCTGCTTCCAGTCCCACTGACAGCCT
>NW_009947900.1:0-281 GCF_000696875.1 Nestor notabilis
GAGAGGTGTAGAATAACTGGGAGAGCAGGCACATGCTCAGCAGTGCAGAGCAACCCACCCGCTGGTGTCCCATCAGTGAAGGACCACTACTGTGATCTGTTTTTCACTTAGCTGGTGAGGCAGGGGGTGAGCTGCAAGGACACACACACACACAAAGTAAGTTGAGGCTCAGAACTCTGAAGGATTGAAAAAAAAGAAGGCAAAAAGAAAAAGAGGCAGACATCTACAATAATATACAATAGGAACTTCACAGCATTACAGAATCATTGGGGTTGGAAGCG
>NW_009947901.1:0-281 GCF_000696875.1 Nestor notabilis
TCCAACCCAAACCATTCCATGATCTGCATTACCGAGGCTGTACCTTGGTTTGTTCCTGCAGTAGAACCTCAGCTTTCTGAGTGCCTTGGTTCCTTTCTTCAGCAGCACTCGGGAGTACCCACGTACCCCCAAAGCAGACAAAACTGGTGTTTTCTGAAGGAATGGTTTTAGTTGTGCTTGAAGGAGAAGCCTGGGGAAGATGAGGCTGATACCAAGGACAAGGAGGCTCCTAAGGCTTATCTACAGCATCTTTTCCCTCCCGTGTGTTCACCAGGTTTGTG
>NW_009947902.1:0-281 GCF_000696875.1 Nestor notabilis
CTGGTGCCCCCTGCCACCATATGACCCCCTGTCCCTATATGACCCCATGTCCCTATATGGTCCTCGGTCTCCATATAACCCCACATTCCTATATGGGCCCATGTCCCAGTACAGCCCCTGGTCTCTGTCCCCATATGGCCCCTATAGTCCCTGTATGTCCCCTGGTTCCCATATGTCCCATGGGCCCTATCCCCCTATGACTCCGTGTCCCTATATAGCCTCTATGGCCCTATATGGTCCCTGTATTGCCCATGGTCCCTATATGTTCCCCCCCAGGTGAC
>NW_009947903.1:0-280 GCF_000696875.1 Nestor notabilis
TTTTTTAGGCATATTACTTCATACAGATATTAATTTTCAAGCAACAAGGATCCTACCAAATAATGAATGTCCATCTCTTTTTTCTTCTTGCTTCACCTGCATTTCACTGGAAATGATAAAAAATTCCCTCACAAGCTTCTCTTTCCAAATGCCCTAGAGCAGGCAGTCAACTTATGTATGATTAACCTCCTTTCTTTACAGCTGTAGTCTTTCCCTTTCTCTGTCGAGAACTCCTATGAAAGCCAAAGCAATGTCATCAACATCAAAGGAATATATATAT
>NW_009947904.1:0-281 GCF_000696875.1 Nestor notabilis
GGCAGAAGAATTGCAATATCACTCAGCTGCCAGTCCCTCATGCACAGATTGAACTTCTACGCACTGTTCACTTCTAGACTAATGAGTTAAGCAAACATTCACAGATGATTCTTCTGTAATTTCAGTATTGGTAAGATCACCTGCAAGTTCCCATAAAGTTAGATGCCAGTAAGACAGAAAGTGGCAATCGCCATGTCTTTGAACTATGAAGCAGAATTCAGTTTTCATGCTGAACTGAAGGAAAATCCCAAGTAGAACTTAGAATCATAGAATAGTTAGGG
>NW_009947905.1:0-281 GCF_000696875.1 Nestor notabilis
CAGGGTGTATGCATGTACAACAGGGATACCCCATGAACTCCACACAGACAAGTTCAGCTTGCAAGCTGAACTTTGATGATCCAGTCTAAGGTTATCCTGCGTCTGTTTCTGTTCCCTGGATTTGCCATTCCTGTGGGAAATGCAGTATCTTCACAGGGAATCATTGCATGAAGGAGGTCTCCAAGGAAGTGCCAGATGAGTTCTGTGTGTAACATGGCGTCGTAAACTCCTACTAACAGCAGCATGTGTTGCAGATCACTGCCCTCTTTTCCATGATCCTA
>NW_009947906.1:0-281 GCF_000696875.1 Nestor notabilis
TGGGCTGGAGATGGAGCCCTGCCTCCCACCGGGGAGCGTGAGCAGCTCTTGCAAAGCCCCTCTGAAATGGTAGCACAGCAGCATCCTCGTCCTCTGCCCCCAGCTCTGAGCAGAAAGACATGAAGGAACACGAGGGCTGCACATCTCAATACAACTCATTTGTCCCCAGCAAGGGCACCCAGATTACAACTGGTGCCAGCGCTGGGCTGTCTCCTGAGACCTCAGGAGGAGCCCACGATGGCCTTCTTAACTGTAAAGCCCAAAGCTTGCTCTGGCTGCAT
>NW_009947907.1:0-281 GCF_000696875.1 Nestor notabilis
AGACCCAGGACAAAAAGCTGCTGCTGGGAGTTTTCTACACATGGTGAACTGCACAACAGAGCCACAAGTATTGCTATCACTCCTTATTTTCCCAAGTGATACCTAGAGAGCAACAAGAATGGTGCAACGGGGCTCCAGAGGACCCCAAAGAATTCCGACACGACAACGCCATTCCTAAATCGAGCGCCAAAACCCAACATGATGGACACGAAAGAAGCCCAACTTCAATACCTGCACTGTGAGAACGTGTGGACAGAGTCCCCTCCAACCAAGAGGGATGC
>NW_009947908.1:0-281 GCF_000696875.1 Nestor notabilis
GGCCCCCCCTGCCCTGCCCCCGTGCTCTGCCCAAGGCCCTTTGCCTGCAGTGAAGTGACAATTCCCAAGCAGACCCTCACGGCTCAGTGCCCCCCCAGCGCCCCAGAGCAGCATCGTCTGAATCTCTGCTCCAATGGGACCCCGGCGCCCACAGCTCCATCGGGAAGAGGCCTCCTCTCCTCCTGGAGTCACCCTGGCATGGATGGGGATGGGCATCCCCCCTCCTCCCTGCCAGCACCGGGGCTTGCGGGCACCTATAGCTCACCCTGGAGTCAGCACCT
>NW_009947909.1:0-281 GCF_000696875.1 Nestor notabilis
AGCTTACATGTGTTGGTTGACCAATTTAAGGCAAAACTAAACATCTGATAACCATAAATGCTTTTTTTGTATGTTTGTTCTGATGCTGTAAGTATTTAAGACAAAAAAGTGATCCCAAACTATAAAATGGAAAAAGAACAAAGTATAGAATTTTAATGGACTTTTTCCCTCATTTGTTTCAGAGATGTCTACATTTTTGGTCTGTGAGAACATCTGTCTCAGCTGGATGGTTTCTGAGAAGGTTAAGTAACTCCAGCAGTTTCTGAAGGGAGGTAAAAAGT
>NW_009947910.1:0-281 GCF_000696875.1 Nestor notabilis
CTCTTGAACACACCAAGTCATGTGAGTACTTCCTAACGTTAGTATAAGTATGTTGGACAGCTCCAGAGGTGAAAGCACAACAGCGATTCTGTGGAGAAAAGTCCAGTTTTTACTGGAGGGACAGTACTAAAATTTAGACTGGTTTTAGTCTAATTACACGCATTCTCTCTTAGTGCTGTATCATCAACGTCAGTAGTGTCTTCTCATATATTCTACAGCGTGTGGAGTTCACATTCGTGTCAGCCTGCAAACAAAGGAAAGAGTCATTGCAATAGCAACTT
>NW_009947911.1:0-282 GCF_000696875.1 Nestor notabilis
GCGGGCGTTGAGCTCGCAGGAGCTGATGTCCCCGTTCTTGCAGAGGTCCAGGTAGGGCAGCCCGTTGAAGAGCAGCCCGCTGAGGTGGCCCAGGAAGTTGGAGGGCACCACGGCCAGGAAGCGCCGCTCCGTCACGATGCCCGTCTCGATGTTGTGGTACTCGAGGCGGATGTGGGAGCCCGACATCTGCCCTGCAGGGGGACAGCGGGGACACGGGGGTGTCCCTGGCACTGCCTGCCAGGGACCGTGTCCCCATGGACCTGAACATCCACATCCCATGGA
>NW_009947912.1:0-281 GCF_000696875.1 Nestor notabilis
TCACCAGCCGTGTTCCTCAGGGTTCAATTCTAGAGCCAGTTCTGTTCAGTGTATTTATCAACAGTCTCAGCGCAGGAGTTGAGCTCATCACTAGCCAGTTTGCTGATGATACCAGACTGGGAGGTGCTGTTGACTGTCTTGAGGGACAGGAGGCTTTGAAGAGGGATCTAGACAGACTGGAGCATTGGACCATGTTTAACAGGATGAAATTTGACCAGTTGGAATGCTGGATTCTGCACCTAGGATGGAATAATGCTGGGCACAAGTATAAACTGGGAGAG
>NW_009947913.1:0-281 GCF_000696875.1 Nestor notabilis
TAAGCTGCTTTCCGAGGCAGGGACCACCTGTTGCCGTGTTCTTACAAAAACTGAAGAGGCCTTGGAGTTCTAAAACGGAAACCATCATAAATCTCCTTATGAGGGAGCTGTGAAGTCGTTTGTGTCAGAAGTCACCGAGAGCGCAAGAAAGGCAGCGTTAGTGCTTCAAACCATGCTATAGGAAATCAGTATAGGCATGGGAGAGGCCAGGACAAAAGATGATGAAGCAACACAGTTTCTGTTCATCTGCTAGTAGATGTGAAGGTGTGAATGTACTCTTC
>NW_009947914.1:0-282 GCF_000696875.1 Nestor notabilis
ACTGGTGTGACTGGGACCCCCAGTATGGCCACAGCCCCCGGTATGTTTCCACGCCTCCAGTGTGGCTGGAACCCCCAGTGCCACCACGTCCCCGGTGCCACCATGTCCCCGGTGAGTCCTGGCCATGCCCTGGTGCTGGACACCCCCCAGCCCCTCCCGGGGCCTCACCTGGTCATTACCTTCCGGGGGGCTCCTGCGCTCGGTCCCAGTGCACGGGGGCTCGGGGGGGGGCTCCTCGGCGGGTGCTGTGTGGGACTCGGCTGCCGGGAGCAGAACATGGGA
>NW_009947915.1:0-282 GCF_000696875.1 Nestor notabilis
CAGCACATCCATTCCATTTACAGCAAGCAGAACTAGTTTTCTTTCCACTTTTGAAGGTTTTCCTCCACCATCTTTGATCTATCAATGAATTCCACGGTGATTGGGCAAATTCTTGAGGAAATCTTATTTTTAAAAGTTTAGTGGCAATGATGTGTCAGACTGGAAGAGCAGAAGCCATTGATGCTGTACACAAAAAGCTCAAAGGTTGCACAGAGAAGAGTGATAGTTCCCTAAATTTCATCTATCATAGGATCATAGAATGGTTTGGCTTGAAAGGGACCT
>NW_009947916.1:0-282 GCF_000696875.1 Nestor notabilis
CAGGCTGAACAGCCCCAACTTTCACAAATGTTCATAGTTCATATGTAGGTTTCAGTAGAGGGAGGAACATTGCTCGAGGTCAGGTTCAGCTTGGAAAATATAAAAGGTAGAATTTTTCTTTGATTTCTATTGTTCTAGTATTTGCTTCTTAAACTATAGAATATGAATATCTATGAAGGATATGAGGTTACAACTACAACATCCTCCTATCTAGAGAAAAAAAGAGCTTAACTTGAACTAAAAGATAATAGAATGTTCAGTAAAGGGGAAAAAAAAAAAAAA
>NW_009947917.1:0-282 GCF_000696875.1 Nestor notabilis
CAATGTCACTTCTTTTAAATATTGGGTTTCTTTAAATACAAGTAGTAAGTACCAATTTCTGGAGGATAAAAAGGAGCCAATACTGGAAATTAACTGATCTGGGTGTAGATATCGTTGCTCTATCTCTATTTATGCTTAAGAAAAAGAAAAAGATGGGTTAAATATCTTCTCGAAAGCTGTAGCTTTCCTCCACAGTGTGTCTGGTCGACAAACATCCAAGACTCAGTTCAAACCTTCAAGGCCTGGGGCTCCCCTTCTCCCCTTTTCCATCCGGCACAGCCA
>NW_009947918.1:0-282 GCF_000696875.1 Nestor notabilis
CTTCATCCCTATACCCCTATATCCCTATGTCTCTTCCTCCCCATATCCCTATATCCACGTGTCCCCATGTCCCTACATCCCCATGTCCATATGTCTTTATGTCCCTATGTCCCCACGTCCCTTCATCGCTATACCCCTATATCCCTA
This sequence comes from Nestor notabilis, assembly GCF_000696875.1. Taxonomy (NCBI): domain Eukaryota; kingdom Metazoa; phylum Chordata; class Aves; order Psittaciformes; family Psittacidae; genus Nestor; species Nestor notabilis. The sequence goes on from NW_009947918.1 coordinate 148, forward strand.
TGTCCCTTCATACCTTCACCCCTATATCCTTATGTCCCTTCATCCTTATATCCCTATATCCCCACATCCCATCATCCCTATACCCCAACATCCTTATGTCTCCACGTTCTTTCATCCCTATACCCCTATACCCCT
>NW_009947919.1:0-282 GCF_000696875.1 Nestor notabilis
AACCCTCCCACCGTGTACAGAGTGGTCAGTTGCTTTCCAGAAGGTTGCATCATTTCCCTCCAAAGGACATTCTAGTCATGTTTTGCTGACAAGGGAAGCCGTACGTTGACAAAGTCTATGTGCTGTACCAGCCTTCAAGGATCATCTTTCCTGATGCGAGATTCATTAGCCCTGCTCTTAATCTGCCTACAGAAGTACAAAGCCTCCTCTCCTGCTGTCGGTTCTTTGTTCATCAGTGTTGTACTTCCTGCCCTTGTAGGAGGCCCTTGGATCTGTCCAGGC
>NW_009947920.1:0-282 GCF_000696875.1 Nestor notabilis
CCCTCTCCCAAGGAGAAGCTGCAGCTCAGCGTGTCCTGGAGATCGATGAGGGTGCTGCTGAGTCATGCCTGAGTGTCAGCCATTGCCAAGTGGTCCTATTGGCTTCAGCACACTCTTCCCAAACAAAGCCACGCTCCTCTTTGCATCATTGGTGGGTGGCTTGTTTAAGGTCACTGACCCGGAGGGTCTGGCTTGTTTTGCCCAGCTCAGGGACAGATGGGCACTTTCAGGATCAGTTAATTGCAAGGTGACAGCAGCAGTCACCAGAAAGTGCTGAGCCAC
>NW_009947921.1:0-282 GCF_000696875.1 Nestor notabilis
TGTGAAACCTGCTGTTTAACTGGAGACCATTTTCCTCACCTTCTGCCTGGCTTTCCTGGGAAGACTGCAACCCGGCAAGCTGTCCTGTTCCTCCGTGTCACTAGGTGGAGATCTTTAGTTGTCCACTAGCGCCGGGCTCAGCCCGTGCAATCCAGATTTGCTGAGAAACTCAGCTGGTGCATTTTCAGATGCTCTTTCAGATCTTTAATTTTCCTCTGGGATAGACAGCTCTCTGTGCCGAGAACATATGGGCTGACAGGAAATAGGTCTTTTTGTGGTTCC
>NW_009947922.1:0-283 GCF_000696875.1 Nestor notabilis
GAAATATGAGTCAAGGCAAGAGCCAGCCTCTTCATAGCCCTGTCACTTTTTAGAACAGGCAACTGGCAGGATTTATATAATGAAATACATCATTAAAAATCCTTCCCAGAGTGCCAATGGTGTTGGAGTGCCTCTGTCTTGCAGGCACATCCCTACTGAGTCTCACCGGCACTGTCTGACCAGCCTCAGCCTCTTCTGTGGTGGGTCAGTCCTGCACAGCCCTGGACAGCACTTGCCTGTCTTTCCTTCCTGATAAGCTGCTGTGAGGACATAAATAATTTGC
>NW_009947923.1:0-283 GCF_000696875.1 Nestor notabilis
GGCTGGCTGGTTTCTTCCTTTCTGAACAGCACTCTATTCCTACTTCTTGAGAAACCATTTTTACTAAATGAGATATCCTCTTGCTATAAAGGCCTATTTTAACTCATGGGTCTGACATATCAGGTGCGTAAAGAATGTTTTGAATGGAAAAAAGATGTTTCTTTACAAGATCCTGCTTCCAAAACTGCCTGAGGGTTTTATTTCCTTTTCTCCTTTTCTAACAACATGAATGACAAACAATCTGAACTTTACTCCCACAGATTACATTTGTATGCTTTAAAAT
>NW_009947924.1:0-283 GCF_000696875.1 Nestor notabilis
CTCGGGTGCAGTCGGTATAACACGTAACAGTAACAGTCTTACAAAACAGCGTGGGGCAGTCACGGTTATGCCATTCCTCTTGAAACATGATGTGTTGCATGTTAAAGTGGTGTAGCCCCCAAGCAACATGAGACTGCAAACTGCCCGTCCCTGCTACCCGACAGACACCACACACCCCTCTTTACTTCCCTACCGGGAATTCGGGAGTTGCGGAAGCCGTGGGCTGTGTATGTGACAATCACCCGCCCATCTTCTGTCTTTGGCTGGTTTTGTACTGGCTGTG
>NW_009947925.1:0-283 GCF_000696875.1 Nestor notabilis
GTCGTCCAGCTGGCAGGAGGAGCTGAAGAACACCCAGCCAGCCAGCGCCTCCAGCACCCTGCATCACCCCGACCAGCAGGGGCGGGGCCACTGCCCTTGGCTCCAGTGGGTGGCTTCCATGCCTACGTCTGGGCATCCCTCTTCCGTGTCTACCCCGCTGTCCTCCAGCCCCTGCTGCCCTGGCTGCAGCAGGAGCTGGGGCAGCTCTTGGAGGATGCCCAGGAGGCAGCAGCGGCGCAGAGCCTCGTCACATCCAGCCTGCGGTACTTTGGGCTGGATGCGG
>NW_009947926.1:0-283 GCF_000696875.1 Nestor notabilis
ACCAATGGACCTAATTTTGTCCAAGATGCAGCCCACTTGTTTGCTTTGAAAACCAAGCAAATGTTTTGAAGACTGGTGCAGAAGACTCTCTAAGGTTTATGATAGCAGGATAAATAGTCAAATTTTATAAAGTTTCTCTTCCCTGCCCCTGTAATTTGCAATCCCATTTAACTGTGTGCTTTGCCTGTAAATCAGTATGGCAGTTTGTCACTACAGGCCGGGCTGCTGATCAGGTGGAAAAGATTTGCCAGCTGGAGAGCAGGGGCTGGTGGATAGTGCACTT
>NW_009947927.1:0-283 GCF_000696875.1 Nestor notabilis
CAGAATCTTTCTCACCTGGGATACCCATTTGGTTGGAGGATATCAGCCTCAGACCCACAATGGCATGAAAATTACAGTTAGGGTTAGGATTAGCATTCGGAGAGCCAAAAAGCCTACAGTTCATGGGCTGGAGGACATCTGACTCAGTTCCATGATGCCATGCAAATTAAGGTTAGGGTTAGGAATAGGGTTAGGTTTAAGACAGCCACAAGCCTACAGCTTCAGGAACACTGAGAACTAAAAGGCATGCCTAGGGGAGCATGGCACTGCACCAACATTGCTC
>NW_009947928.1:0-283 GCF_000696875.1 Nestor notabilis
CACTTTGCCTTGTTGAACCTCATCTCACTGGTCACAACCCATCAACCCAGATGTGAATCTACTCACTCATTCACTGGCTTAAAGCAAAGTTAGTCTCTTCTGTCTTTCTTGTCCTTGAAATGCCCAATGAAAAATAATTTGCACATTGCTGCTGGTGCTGCTATTGTAGATTTATTTTTCCTTTTTTTTGGCTATTTAATACACTTCAACAAAGGTTTGGAAATCAATTAATAAGCAGTTAGTTCTTCCTCCTTCCATAGGCTTTTGGGTTAAGATATCTGAA
>NW_009947929.1:0-283 GCF_000696875.1 Nestor notabilis
ACCTGCAGAACCTGGCACAAAGAGCTTGAGTTGAAGCTTCTGATCTACTCTTCATCACGTGTGTCTCATTTGGACCCTTCCTAACTTCATACCCCACCTCTCCTGGAAAAGCTGTTTCACACTAAAATGCAATGACAGGATTCTGCCAGGATGAGTTTCATTTGGGGGGGCTGGATGTGCCCTCAAAGGGTTGTAAAGGAGCTGGGGTGAAGTCGTGACTCTATGTGATGAAGTACCCACATCACAGCAGCAAACGCTCGGGATGATGGTATTTTATAAGGGT
>NW_009947930.1:0-283 GCF_000696875.1 Nestor notabilis
ACAGTATTTTTTTCTCAGTTTCCTCAGGTAATCAATCACATTTCCTCTTTCTCAAATGTTAGAATGATTTAAAAAAATACTGTATGCCACTCAATTTATCTCCATAGTCACCTTCCTAAACCAATCCTATGAAATTTAAAGGAGACCATTAGGAGGAAAGAAAAACCAGCGATAAAACTCCAGTGCCATCATACCTTTAACTTCTCTGAGGACTGGTAGTATTTTATTTATTTGTATTTGTGCAAAACTAAATTTTGAATTTCAGTCAATCTTACCTGTAAAA
>NW_009947931.1:0-283 GCF_000696875.1 Nestor notabilis
TGTTCTGCTGTGTGTTTACAGGAGGAGCCAGTGCCCTTGGCTGAGGAACAGACGGAGGAGGTGAAGGAATCAACAGAATCTGACGGGGACCAAGAGCTCTCCCAAGGGGAAGCCGTGGCCGTGCGTGACATCTACGTAAACCCCTCGGTGCCAGAGCTCTTCCCGGCCCCCCACATGAGTACCCAGGAGGGAACCAGCATCCCCAGCAGCGTGGGCACAGATGCAACAGGACAGGCAGCAGGAGAGGCAGCTGGAGACCTGCAGAGCCTGTCTCCTGCCCCGG
>NW_009947932.1:0-283 GCF_000696875.1 Nestor notabilis
ATATTTGGCTGAGCTCTCTGGTATGATGATGTTAATTTCTGTTAAGGTATGATAGCTGTTGAACATAAATGTGCTGTGTATTAGACACCAGTCTAAGTAAGGGTTGAGTCAACACGTTAGCTGTATTGATGTGCAGTGCTTTCTGCCATCTGGAGCTTCTGCCAGGTTTCTCACCAAAACTTTACTCTCAGCTGTTGTTCAACTTCTGGCAAGTTCTCTTTCTCCTGCTCCTTAATTATTTCAGGCCTAAATCGTAGCTTATCTATATTTGAGACTAATACTC
>NW_009947933.1:0-283 GCF_000696875.1 Nestor notabilis
GAGACTGGAAAAGGGGAAAGTCACCCCAGTCGGGGTTGCAAGTACAGAGGAGGGAGAGCTGCTGGAATGTGCTTGGAGGTTAGATCGAAACAGTGAATCTGGATGAAATGCTACCGCTCATTTTGCATCCTCAAAGGCCTGCTCGAAGACCTGCGAACGGTCACCACTTCTGCCTCCTCCTCAAGGCTATGCATCTGTTGGGTTCAGGACACAAATAAGCATCATCCCCTCAAGGTGAACTGCTGCTGCCTGGGGTGTGCAAACACATTGTGCAGAGAGACTG
>NW_009947934.1:0-283 GCF_000696875.1 Nestor notabilis
AATTGATATTTAGCTTGGTGAAGACCTAAGATCGTATTTCATTGACCTAGTTCATTTATGAAACTTAGTTAATTTTAAATAATACATTACATACATTTGTAGCCTGACCAACACAGATGAAGAGAAAGCATACACTGACAAACTGGAATTCATAATACTGTTGAGGAATAAAAATATAAGTAAGTCACTCAGATGATCAGAACAGTGTCTTAACCAGCACAAAAGCTTTATGTACCCTAAGGCCTACCTATATAGAACACATAACTTTGGGGAGGGAAAAAAA
>NW_009947935.1:0-283 GCF_000696875.1 Nestor notabilis
TAGCAAGCACTGAACACTGATCTATATTGGTCATATGCGACCTGCTACTTAAGGTCACCTTGACACCTGCCTCTAAAGTTATTCTGGTTGAAGTAAGTTTAAGTCATCACTGCTGGGTTTGTCCGCAACTTAAACATCCTTTCCTTTGAGTATGTTAATCCTAAGTATGCCTTAAATATCACGCTCAAGGAACTGCAAGCTCACAGCGTCTATCGTGGTGAATAACTGAACTTTGTATTAGACACGTATGTTCTCCCACATTTGGAATTTGATGGAATGATTC
>NW_009947936.1:0-283 GCF_000696875.1 Nestor notabilis
TTTTTTTTTTCTCCCTATATGTATATCTGACAAGTTGGGGTTTTTTTAGATTTAGGAACTCTAGTTTTTGCGAGTAAAATGTGAAGAGTCTCAGGACAGGACACGTAATAGGGCTTTGCTGCGGTTCCTTTAGCACAAAGTTAGGAGAACAGCAGGAGAATATGTGATACACAAAGCAGGACACTGCCCTTGGCAGCAGAAGTAAAGGACTGAGCACAGAGTGCTGACCCCTGAGGGCAGGCTCTGCACTCGTGCGGACCCTACGGGAGAGCTGTGCCTGTCT
>NW_009947937.1:0-284 GCF_000696875.1 Nestor notabilis
GCTACAAATCAGAGAAAGTACTCTCACCTGCATTGCTCTTATCCTTTCCTAGCACAGAAATACTGTACTTCCTAGGCACTACTGCAAACCTCCACCTCTGGCTTACTTTGTTATGGCATCTTTTTCTGTGTACTAAAAGGCTTTGCAAGCAAGATATATAAAGCTTAAAAGTATAAAGCCATTTTTTTCACTCAATGCAAATAATAAATAGCTAGGACTTGTTATCTACTAGTCTCAGCATTAATATGGTCACCACCTCTGAGGAGACATCTGCTGAGTCTTCA
>NW_009947938.1:0-284 GCF_000696875.1 Nestor notabilis
CTCTGTAACAGTGGTGTATCTGCAGAAAAGAACATTAGGGGTTTTTTATTCAGAGGGACCTGTAATATCAAATACAAGTTAAGACCGTCTGGTCTAGTTTTGAAACTGTTATCATAGAGAAATTGCAGTCATTTCCACCTGTGGCCATTTGCACGTCTTGTGCTCCTCCACGCTTACTTGCACGAAGGAGGTGGTAGCTTCTGTGGGCTTGTTAAGTTCACATTCTTTACCAGTTGCTAGGCAGTAGAGAATGTTCCATTGCCACGGCTGCCAGTGGCTCCTCC
>NW_009947939.1:0-284 GCF_000696875.1 Nestor notabilis
GGGGTGATGGGGATATAATGACAGGGATGATGAAGCCAAGGGGGGTGATGTAGACAATAGCAGTTATGAGGATGATGGGGGTGACAGGGATAATGTAGATGATGATGAGGATGATGGGGATGATGGGATGATGGTGGTGAGGGGAATGGATGGTGGGAGATGACAGGGATAATGGGGACAATGGGGATGATGGGGACAACCAGAACAATAGGGACAATGCTCACCTTGTACGTGGAGGAAGGCCCGTGCCGTGTGCTGCCCGGCGCTGCTGCGCGCCCGGCACA
>NW_009947940.1:0-284 GCF_000696875.1 Nestor notabilis
GTGAGAACACACGTGCAGTACATGTGTGTGCACATGGAGGAACACGCCTGCCAGGGAGTGCATCTGTGCACATCTGCCCCATGTGTGTGAGTGTGTGCACCCACCTGTGCCTGTGTCTGTGCGTGCACGTGTCCGCTGCTGTATGTGTCAGCGGCTGTGTGTGTGAACATGTGTGTGTGTGTGAACATGTGTATGTGTGTGAGAGGGGGGAGTGGATTTGGAGGGGCAGCGAAGGGATCCAGGTTGTCGGTTGCAGGATGTTGAGGGCAGGGTGTTGGTTGCAG
>NW_009947941.1:0-284 GCF_000696875.1 Nestor notabilis
CCCTATAGAATCCACAGAACCCCATAGAGCCTACAGAACCCAATAGAACCCATAGAACCCATAGGAGCCCATAGTAACCCTATAGAACCTATAGAAACCCAATAAAACCTACAAAATCTCATAGAGCCCACAGAACCCTATAGACCCCATAGGAACCCAGAGAACCCTATAGAGCCCAAAGGAACCCAATAGAACCCATAGAACCCCATAGGAACCCATAGAACCTATGGACCTTAATAGAACCCATAGAACCCCAACAGAAATCATAGAACCCTACAGAAGCC
>NW_009947942.1:0-284 GCF_000696875.1 Nestor notabilis
ATCACCAGCATGTGCGGTTTGTAGAATCTAATTTAATGAGAAGATTAGGTCTAAAACATCATTTAACTTGCATAGAAAAATATTTTTATATGTGAATCTACCGTATTAGATTCTCTTATGGTTAACTTTATATTATTAACTTCCTCAGATGAAAAAACCCACAATGTTCTGTAAACTGAACTTGTTGTGAACAGAAGTCATCTTACAGGAAGCACAGAGAAATACAGCAGGTTGGTTCCAAACAAATTATCTCAGAATCTTAGCCTGCTTTTTGCTTTCATGAT
>NW_009947943.1:0-284 GCF_000696875.1 Nestor notabilis
TTGCCACGGTGGGGAGCCAGCACCCTTCTGGAATGGCAGTTTGTCTGTCAGGCTGCCAGCCGAAACCCAGAGTGGGCTAAATCCTTCCTGGTGCTCAGAAATGATTACCCGGGGCTCTGCTGCAAGGGGCGCTCACCCACAAAGCAGCCTGCTCCCAGCCCTGATTTTGGGTAGAGTTAACCAAGCACCTTGAGGTTTTAAAACTCAGAACAGATGCATAAACAGAGGAGGCAGCAAATTATTACTTAAATCCTATTTTAGTTCATTTCTTCTACAGTGTAGAA
>NW_009947944.1:0-285 GCF_000696875.1 Nestor notabilis
CCCCCCATACCCCCCCCATCCCCCCTCTATCCTCTCTATATCCCCTATATCCCAAAAATCCCTCCTCTATCCCCTGTATCTCTCCTCTATCCCTCCTATTCTCCCTCTATCCCTCCTATATCCCCTCTATCCCATATATTCTCCTCTATCCCCCCTATTCCCCCTCTATCCCCCCTATATCCCATATATCCCCTCTCTCCCCCCTATATCCCATATATCCCCCTCTATCCCCCCTATTCCTCCTCTATCCCCCTCTATATCCTCTCTATCCCCCCTATATCCCCC
>NW_009947945.1:0-284 GCF_000696875.1 Nestor notabilis
TTTTTTTATTTTCCTTTTTCCTACAGTTCCCTACATCCAGTGATTTACTTCATTTTCCAGAGTTAAGGCCCTCTCAAGGAGTACCAGTCAGTGATGAGTTACATTTTAGTAGAAAAAGAACTTCAGGGAATGTCATTCAGAATAGAATAGATTTTAACTCGGAGCATTCTTCTGTCTGTGCTGGTAAGTATTAACACAGAAATGTGTTCAATCTGCCACTTACAAAACAGATTTAGAAGAAGCTGAGCGTAAATTTGTAGCTTCATAAGCATGATTTATCATTT
>NW_009947946.1:0-285 GCF_000696875.1 Nestor notabilis
TTGTAACCACTTAGCAGACACACTAAGATAATTACAGAGATGAAAGCCACACAGGCAGGACTGTACATCAGACTTACTTTGCACAAGTCCATAAATAGGTAATTTGACTTGGTAAAGCACTCTGGATGGCCTGGGGCTTGGGAAGCGATACTGAAGAAAGAATCTACACGTATACATGCCGCTTATTATACTGCAGCACAAGCAGTTCCAGACTTCCTCACTGTATTTACATTGCAATGCAGTAAGATCATAGAATCCCAGCCTGGTTTTGGTTGAAGGGACCTT
>NW_009947947.1:0-285 GCF_000696875.1 Nestor notabilis
CCACCTTCTCCTATCGAGAATGGGCAGCTCAGCAATGGAAATACAGACTTCACCTTTGGCATGGCCGTAACCTACAGCTGTAATGAAGGGTTTGCTCTTATTGGAGATGCCACAATTCACTGTACAGCGGATGAAAACCTGGAGGGACAATGGAGTGGTCCAGCCCCTGAATGCAAAGGTAAATGCTTTCTTTCTTTCCTCATTCTTTTGGATTTGTTTCTCATCCCTCTCCTGCTCTGTACTTGCCCAATGGGCTGCCAGACATGAGAAGGTTGATTTGAGTCT
>NW_009947948.1:0-284 GCF_000696875.1 Nestor notabilis
CTGTAGCGTGCAGAGAGCTTCTTCCCCTAACGTTGTAAAAATTGTATAATTTTTCTCTTTCTGCTTTGATGTGTCTTGCATAACTCATAGCCATCAGGGATTGAAGAAGCAATCTTTGAGTCATGGGGCGGTGTGTAAACTATGGACTTCTTCCTCAAAGTTTGCTTTTGCTGTTTAAGCTGCCTAGGAGAGAGCTGCGAGAGAAGGGGTGGACCAGGAGAACAGAAAGGAACAAACAGATGTTCTCTCTCTGCATTGCCTGTGTAACGTGCAAAACCGCAAGG
>NW_009947949.1:0-285 GCF_000696875.1 Nestor notabilis
GGGATGAATCCGTGGAGGGATTTAATAATGAACCACGCCGGGACTCACCAAACCGCGTCCCCGTTGCCAGAGACTTTGTCCCCCGCCCGCTCGGCATCGATTGCTGTTCGGGAGGAAACCTCTTTATTTGCATCTCAAATGCGGTAGCTCTGGAGCGGAGCCGCGTTCACCCTCCTCAGCCTCTGGTGTGGTTTTGCTCTGGGTTTTGGTGAGATGCCCCATTCGCCATCCTGAGCCCATCGGCTGGGGATTTGCAGGGCACGTTTGATTTAAGCATCCTCCTCA
>NW_009947950.1:0-285 GCF_000696875.1 Nestor notabilis
CACCGACGCCCGCCCGTCCCGAGGCGATTACCGACCCTTCCTCATTTTAGGCTATGGCACCGATTCCCCCCGGTCCCGAGGCGATTACAGACCCCTCCTGATTTTACGCTACGGCACCGACTCCCCCCGGTCCCGAGGTGATTACAGACCTCTTCCTTTAAAAGCTACAGCACCGACGCCCGCCCGTCCCGTCCCGAGGCGATTACAGACCCCTCTCCACCAATGCGACGGCACCGATTCCCGCCCGTCGTGAGGCGATTACGGACCCTTCCCCGACGGCACCGA
>NW_009947951.1:0-285 GCF_000696875.1 Nestor notabilis
GGTGGTCTGCACGTCATACTCCTTGCTGGAGCAGTCATAATTTATTTTCTGACTACAAAGCTTCCCTCTCCTACTGTCACCACAACAAGACACAGTTATACCTCCAAGTGCCATTTCTTAGGTTTTAATGAAAAGATTAACAAGGGAATCTCAGTGAAAGAGCTTTGCTTTTGATAAACTTCTGGTGAAATTTGTATAGGCACTATGTAATGACATTGCTGCAGGCTGCAAGAGTTGCTGAGCTTAAAGCTGATGTGACAATCTGCAGGAAAACAATAAAGGCAT
>NW_009947952.1:0-285 GCF_000696875.1 Nestor notabilis
GAGGAGGCGGCTCCCGCCGTACGTCGCCGCGTCGTTCGGCTTCGGGCTAAACCGACAAGCGTCTGCGTTTCACGGGCGCTACGTGGCTGCAGGGCCACAAGAGCTTAAAGTGGTGTTTATCTGCAGATGAGAGGCAGATCTTGAGCACGTCACTCCTGCGTGTTATCTACCTGAGGCGGGCATGAGGCGTTTCAGTGCCTGCCGAGAGTCTGAGGCCAGTGAAGAGTTTGCTGGACATACATCGACAGGACAGAGCTTCCAGTAAAATACTATGGTAGGGTCGGG
>NW_009947953.1:0-285 GCF_000696875.1 Nestor notabilis
AGTTCCGGTCGCGGGGCCGGGCGCAGGTGCAGGAGTTCTGCGACCACGGCACCAAGGAGGAGTGCGTCAAAGCCACCGGCGCCGACAGGCCCTGCCGCAAGCTGCACTTCCGGTCAGGAGGGACCTCCCTGCTCCTCATCCTCATCCTCATCCTCCTCCTCCCGTTCATGTTCTCCATCCATAACCACCTGCTTCTTCCATAACTTCGTGTTCTCCATCCGTAATTCCACCTTCTCCATCCATAACTCCATGTTCGCCATCCATAACTCCATGTTCTCCATCCAT
>NW_009947954.1:0-285 GCF_000696875.1 Nestor notabilis
TGGGGCTCTATGGGGCTCCACGGGGTGTCCATGGGGTGCTGGTGCCGGCGCAGGCGCTGGCTCCGGGGACGCTGCTGCGCTTCATGCGGGACATCGCGGCCGGGATGGAATATCTGAGCCTCAGGAACTTCATCCACCGGGACCTGGCGGCCAGGAACTGCATGTGGGGCACGGGGCAGGGCACGGGGGACATGGCGCCCACTGGGTGCCCGTTGGGATGACTCTGGGTTGACCATTGGGTGTCCATTGATTGACCATTGGGTGCCCATTGAGGTACCCATTGGG
>NW_009947955.1:0-285 GCF_000696875.1 Nestor notabilis
CGGACCACAGAGCCAGTGCCAGCCTCGTGCCAGCCCCTGGCACGGCACCCTTGCTCTCCTCACTTGACCAGCGGCTGTGGGTACGAGAGGTTGATGTAGTCCTCCTCTGAGAGCTGCCAGTTCTTGATGTCGCCCTTAACGAAGCCGGCGATGATGACAAAGCCCAGCACCACCAGGTTCATCGCTGTGAAGATTTTGTTCACGAGGGCAGATTCGTTGACACCGAAGGCGAGCAGCGCTGTGGGGATGGAAGGGGTGAGTGGGGACCTGCCGGGCCCCTCTCCC
>NW_009947956.1:0-285 GCF_000696875.1 Nestor notabilis
GTAACAAAGTGGTGTGAAGACTGTAAAAAATTAAATCACACCAAAAATGAATGTAGGCATAAGGGAAACTGGAAGAGCAGCGCGCAACCCCTGCGCGCGACGACACAAGTACAGGGTGCTTGGACCGCTGCCGAGCCGCCGCTTCAGGAAGTGCCGGAGTGGATGTGGCAACAGCAGTAGACATTACAGTTATCACACAAGAAGTGAAACTGGTTGATTCAAACTTGAGGGGTCCTTTAGGTCACGGATTAAGTGCCTTGTTATTAGGAAGATCTTCAACGACCA
>NW_009947957.1:0-285 GCF_000696875.1 Nestor notabilis
GGGCAAAGGCAGTTCAAAGGCTTTGGTTTCTAATGTTCTGCTTGGAGACGGAGTTGTGTGGATGAGTCCCGCTTCATACATCTGTTCTTGCAGAATGCATTGGAGGACTTTCAGTGATTGCTAAAGTGAAAGTCAACTGAAACTCCAGTACAGAGATCAGAGCTGCCCAGAAGTGACTCTAGCCGATCACCAGATGTCACCGTATAAGCCATGGTGACAGAGCCGCTAAAATCTTCAAAGATGTCCCAGGAGATCATAGTCTAGGATCTGAAATGAAAGGAGATC
>NW_009947958.1:0-285 GCF_000696875.1 Nestor notabilis
CTGTAGCGTGCAGAGAGCTTCTTCCCCTAACACTGTAAGAATTGTGTAATTTTTCTCTTTCTGCTTTGACGTGCCTTGCGTAACTCATAGCCATCAGGGACTGAAGAAGCAATCTTTGAGTCACGGGGCGGTGTGTAAACTATGGACTTTTTCCTCAAAGCTTGCTTTTGCTGTTTAAGCTGCCTGGGAGAGAGCTGCGAGAGAAAGGGTTGGACCGGGAGAACAGAAAGGAACAAACAGATGATCTCTCTCTCCATTGCCTGTGTAACGTGCAAAACCGCAAGG
>NW_009947959.1:0-285 GCF_000696875.1 Nestor notabilis
CAAAAATTTTAATTTGAAGTTTCATAAACACCATGGGCACTACCAGTGCTGCCTACAAACTGAAAGGAACATATTATACAGCATAATTGACATAAAATAAATGAAACACAACTGGATTTGCCTTACTGAGTTTACATAAAGTAATTAAATTTACCTAAATCTTTGTAATTGCAATATGGCACATTTTGAAGTACAGAAATTAAATCTGCTTCACAGGTGCCATTTATTTTAGATTTTGCATGTTTCTTTATCTTTTAACCTGTTATTTTGAGCTTCATTTTTTTT
>NW_009947960.1:0-286 GCF_000696875.1 Nestor notabilis
GGCTCCCTGTGAACATGGTTTAATATGTTAACACCTGGCACAGTATTCCAGGATGAGATGTTGAATGTGGGAGTAGACACGGATTCTGGGAAGATATGGTTCTCAAAGAGGAAAACGGCAGTCCCTGGGTTCTGCTCCTGCAGACTGCTCATCATGGTTTTCCAGTCCGGGTGCTTAAGGGGAAGAATTATTTCATCAGCATCATTAAGAACCACAAACTTGCTCCTCTGCATGTTCCGGTATATACAGTCATTTAGAGCTGTGATTTGTCCATAGTAGCCAATGT
>NW_009947961.1:0-286 GCF_000696875.1 Nestor notabilis
AGGGGGGAATTAGGGGCTAATAAGGGGTTATTGGGGGCTAATAAGGGGTAATTGGGGGGGATAAGGGGTAATTAGGGGGGAATAAGGGGTTATTAGGGGCCAATAAGGGGTTATTAGGGGGAATTAGGGGCTAATAAGGGGTAATTGGGGGGAATAAGGGGTTATTAGGGGGAATAAGGGGAAATAAGGGGGGAATAAGGGGTTATTAGGGGCTAATAAGGGGTCAATTAGGGGCTAATGGCGGATGATGGGGGGGTCTGTGGGGCGCTATGGGGTGTCTATGGGG